>NC_067232.1:25275274-25367774 GCF_019924925.1 Ctenopharyngodon idella
ATATTAACATTTTATTCAAATTTGAATAAAATGTAAAATATTACTAATATTTTTTGTGTTAAAATATAACTAATTTTAAATATTAAATAAAAAAAACTATAATAGTTTCTCAATGATACTAAAATAACAGCAGTGAAGCATCACAAGTCCTTCAGCACCTGGACTGAAGTTCCCATTGTGTCTCTCATTATATGCTCGTCATGAGATGCTGTGAGAACTCGTGTGTGTGTGTGTGCGTGTGTGTGTGAAGGACCCTCCTATCAGAGCACTTCAGAGCTCATTTCCTGTCTGTAAGAGGCCGCAGGTCTGAGAGGCAATCATCACATCTATTATGGATCTCAGTCGTGCACACGCTCTCCATTCACTGCTAACAAAGACAGCATCACGATCAGCACACGGCGGAGCGGAGCGGCTCATATTAAAGGTCAAAGGGTCAGAGAGCCATTCTGAGATTCAGAGCTGAATGATGAAAATGATTCATGTGTGAGAACCAGATATGACGACCAATGAATGAGTGCAACCTGGAAAATTAAAGTGAAGAGTGAACACACTAATCACACTGTTTTAAACTGCTAAATGGCTTAAATGGCATACATATGCACATAATGTCCAGTCAGCAGTCAAAACCACTAAATAAACCCCAACAGGGTGATCAGAGAGACAGATGGGTCTCGTTTCATCCTGACATAACGAGCAACTGACTGAACAGTACAATCACATGGATACTAACTAAATAAATACATGGAAATTAAATACTGAGTGTAAATGACTGTATTGTCTTAAAGAGATAGTTCACCCAAAAATGAAAATTCTGTCATCATTTACATAAACTTTTGTTCATCTTTGCATCAAGTACCTACGTTTAACCATATTTGAGTGTTTTGGGTGAATAGACTTTCAATGGAGGGACAGAAATCTCAGGTTGTGAAAGGTATCTTCTTTTGTGTTTCAAAGATGAACAAAAGTCTCACAGGTTTGGAGTGACATGAGAGAGTAAATTATGACAATTTTGATTTTTGGGTGAACTATCCCTTTAAGAAAAAGCGTGTGTCGCGAAACAAGCACAAAGATGGACTGAGACAATGATCACTTTAGACACAAATTTTAATGACACCAGTGACCAAAATGATCAATCCTCTTTAAAGGGTTAGTTCACCCAAAAATGAAATTTCTATCATTAATTACTCACCCTCATGTCGTTCCACACCCATAAGACCTTCGTTCATCTTCAGAACACAAATTAAGATATTTTTGATGAAATCCGATGGCTCAGTGAGACCTGCATTGACAGCAAGATAATTAACACTTTCAATGCCCAGAAAGCTACTAAAGACGTATTTAAAACAGTTCATGTGACTACAGTGGTTCAACCTTAATGTTATGAAGTGACGAGAATACTTTTTGTGCGCCAAAAAACAAATAATGACTTTATTCAACAATATCTAATGATGTGTGATTTCAAAACACTTCCTCATGAAGCTTCGAAGCTTTACAAATCTTTTGTTTCGAATCAGTGGTTCGGAGTGTGAATCAAACTGCCAAAGTCACGTGATTTCAGTAAACAAGGCTTTGTGTGTTTCGAAATGTTTCGAAATTTCAATGGTTCACCACTGGGGGGGCGATGATCTCTGTGAACCCATGAATCAAGTCTATAGGTTTTACCTGATCTCTGATCAGTTGTATACATTTGTAGATGTTTTAATTAGACATTAAAAAGAATAATAGTAGTTAATGGTAACTTATTAGCCTGTTTAGCTGAGCTATCCATGGAACAAACAAAACAAGCCCTGAAAATTGATAAAAGACGGCATTTTATACATACACTTGATATTCAATCTCATTATATGATTTATAGATTTTACTTTCAATAAAACATTTGCAATGGGTTTGTAAAAGGTGTTTATTTGCATGAGTTTTCAAAGCAAAACACTGTTCTGACACTATCCACTTCCCCACACACTTCCTTGTTTGTCACAAACAACATGTACGTTATAATTCGTCAACGCTTGTCTGAATCATTGCCAAGGTTATTTCAGACCAACACGTGCAAGTGACTAATAAGTGTCACCGTGGAGCCTTGACACAATTCGGCTGATTTGCTTCAATTGTTTCAGTGTTTAACGAAGCCTTGCTCTGCCCATTGCTAGTTCACAGAGATCATCGCCCCCTAGTGGTGAACCATTGAAATTTCGAAATGTTTCGAAACACTTATGACATAACGAAGCCTCATTTACTGAAATCACTTTGATAGTTTGATTCACGCTCTGAACCACTGATTCAAAACAAAAGATTCGTAAAGCTTCGAAGCTTCATGAAGCAGTGTTTTGAAATCACCCATCACTAGATATTGTTGAATAAAGTCGTTATTTAGTTTTTTTGGTGAAAAAACATATTCTCGTCGCTTCATAACATTAAAGTTGATCCACTGTAGTCACATGAACTGTTTTAAATACGTCTTTAGTAGCTTTCTGTGCATTGAAAGTATTAATTGTCTTCCTGTCAATGGAGGCCTCACTGAGCCATCGGATTTCATCAAAAATATCTTAATTTGTGTTCTGAAGATGAAGTTCTTACGGGTGTGAAACGACATGAGGGTGAGTAATTTTTTTTTTGGGTGAACTAAACCTTTAAAAGCCTCTACAGATCTTGTATTTGGATGTAGTTTGACAATAGTTGACAAGTAGGTTGAAGCTGCAGGATTGCTGGAGAACAGGCGTTCTGGAGCCGGACCGACGGCCTTTATACGCTCCCACACCACAGCAGGAGCATGAGGAAGGTTAGCAGACTGGAAAGAGTCCGAGAGGCTGAAATAATCAGGCCATGATGACAAATGAGACGAGGGATGCAGAGAGGAACATGTAAAGAGAGTACAACATTTCGTCAAAAATTTCGCAGTGTCCCAGATAGAACTTGTCTCAGCTTCACAAGCGACTGGAGGTGACACACACACACACACACACACACACAAACACATCTCGCTTCATTCCTCGGTGGATTCCTCCTGAATGTGTCCCGCAGCCAACGCCTCACCGCTGGCCTTATTTCACAAGGTGCCTTCATGAGGAACGTCCCGAATGAACTTCACAAGTTTCCTGGGCTGCGAAGTAGAGGAAAGTTCCAGGAGAGACGAGCGACAGAGAGGAGCGACGGGATCAAGACAAGCGTCTCTACATGAAGAGATCAGAGAGAAAATAAGGCAGAACATCTAGAACAAAACACTGAACTCGAAGAGAAGACGAGGAAGGAATTATTCACCCAAAAATACAAAAGTAGATATTTCGAGAAATGTCTTTTTGTCCATACAATGAACGTCAATGGGGTCCAATGTTGTTTGGTTCCCAACATTCTTTAAAATATCTTCTTTTAAAGAAGAAAGTAAGTAAAATCACACAGGTTTGGAACAACATGAGGGAGAGTAAATGATGACAGAATGATCATTTTTGAGTGAACTATCCCTTTAAGTATCCATCCAATCTGACCATTTCTGTCTGTCTATCTATCTATCTATCTGTCTGTCTATATCTACCCATCCGTCTATTTATCTATCTATCTCTGTCTATCTGTCTGACTGTCTATATCTACCCATCCGTCTATCCAGCCGTCTATCTATCTATCTATCTATCTATCTATCTATCTATCTATCTATCTATCTATCTGTCTGTCTGTCTGTGTCTATCTGTCTGACTGTCTATATATCTATCTATCCATCCGTCTATCTATCTAACTGTCTATATATCTATCCATCCGTCTGTCCATCCGTCTATCTATCCATCATCCATCTATCTATCTATCTATCTATCTATCTATCTATCTATCTATCTGTCTGTCTGTCTATGTCAGTCTGACTGTCTATATATCTATCCATCCGTCTATCCATCCATCCATCCTTCCATCCATCCATCCATCTATCTGTCCGTCCGTCCGTCCGTCCGTCTATCTATCTATCTAATCTGACCATTTCTATCTATCCATCCATCTGTCTATCCATCCGTCTATCTATCTATCTATCTATCTATGAATAAAAACAAAAAATAAGAAAAAAAAATGACAGTGTGTAAATATATATATATATATATATATATATATATATATATATATATATATATATATATATATATATATATAAAATATAAAAATACAAATAAAAATAAGATAAAAATTATCTATCTACACACACACACACACACACACACACACACACACACACACACACACACACACACACACACACAAACACATATATATATGCCTTATTTTCTCCCTGATCTCTTCATGCTTTGGAAATATTGTATGTAAACAATACTCGAAACTGAAATTGAAATTACTGGGGTTTCTCCTCATCTGAGAAACAAAACTCCATTTGACTCCATTTGATCTCATTGGCGTCTGGGAGAAACGACTGAGACTCAGGAGATCTCATTTGTGTATCAGTCAGACGAGTGTTGATGGCATGTTTGGTGCGCTGCGGTCTGACCTCATTGTGTTTTATAGACGGTGTCATGTTTTTGTGTGACAGAGCTGTTTTCTGCTGTGACTCAGAGCGGGTAAATGGATACAGTAATTACAACTTTCTGCATACTTGACATTTTAAAGGCTTAAAAGAGTCGAGGAGGAGGAAGCCCTCTTTCTTCCCTACAGCAGAAGCTCCTTTGACTCACAGAGACGGAGGCTGTTCAAAGCTCAGTGTGTGTTCAGGAGAGACGCATAAAAGGCTGTTCTGAGAGAAAAGAGAAAATCCTGTCTGCTTCAAAAAAAAAAAAAAAAAAATTATATATAGACACCATGTTCAGATGGAGTTGTCAATGTCAATCTGTCCTTCCCTTCTTCACATGACTTACAGAAGCATTACTGTCCTTCAAAGAACACAACCCCTCGCACACACATTTATTCAGCTATCTAAAGGAGGACAGAACATCTATTATTCTTATCATTCTAAAGAAAATGTGTGCAAATCTGCCATGATGCAGAAACACTGCAGGACAAACTCAACTTTAATACTTCAATAGTGCTAGAAGTTTGATCACATCACTACCAGCACTAGTACTAGTGATGACTGACTTAGTAATCAATACAGATTATTACAGACTATAGCCCTAAAATAAACTGCTGGCTGGTCCCCACAATGTAGGTGATCTCAGGATTTACTATCCTTGTGGAGACATTAAACTGAATTGAGCTGAATAATGAACACTCTAAAAAATGCTGGGTTAAAAACAACCCAAGTTGGGTTGAAAATGGATAAACCCAGTGATTGGGTTGGGTTAAATGTTTAAAAATTGTTTAAAAATTATTATATGTCTGGCTTAAAATGAACCCAAAATAGGTTGGAAATTAAAAATCAGACATAATTACTAGAGGAAACAATAATAATCAAAAGGTGAACAATTATTAATAAGCAATTTAATAAATGTTTATTGTTTAATTTGTATTCATTAAACTCATTCCAACATACTTTGGGTTCATTTTAAGTAAGCAATACAGTCATTTTTAAACAATAGTTGAGTTAAATAAAACTACCCAGAAGGTTGGGCAAACATTTAACCCAACCACTGGGTTAAAACAACCTAATCACTGGATTTGTCCATTTTAACACAACTTGGGTTGTTTTTAACCCAGCATTTTTTTTTTTTTTTTTAGAGTGAAACTATTGTCAGCAGAATTTCTCATATTTGATGAAGTTTGCATCATTGATTCTGTTATTTTCCTGTTTATTACTGTAAAGCTGCTTTGAATCAATCTGTATTATATAAAGCGCTGTAGAAATAAAGCTGACTAAAAGTATAAATAATATTCAAATATACATATATATTACCGTTTTTCTCAATTGCTTTGGCATATTTTTCTTAACATTCTCTAAAACTGGAAGCTCATATACTATATTTGCTGGAACATCACAAATCTATTGCATGTCTGCAAAACGTAGTAACTCACCCAAAACATTTAATTCATCCTTCAAAATTGAGTTATTGCGTCAGTAAATTGGCCAATGTCACCAAAATAAAAAGTGTTTTTGTCATCGTGTGGGTCACACTGGTCAAAATGTTTAGATGTTTAGATGGAAATATTTGTTACATAAAAATTTCATGTTTTCTACTTTTTTTGTTATTGACACTGACTGCTTTCTATTCTATACAAGAATATCAGTTTTGTCTAGCTGAATGCTCTTGTGGATCACCATGAGCTTTTTAGATACAGATTCAGACAGTAAGTAAAAATTGACTTGGAAAAGTCAGTACTGTAGTACACAAAAAGAAAATGAACATTTGTATTTATACAGTACATTTTTTTTGAAGAACATACATATAAATTAAAAATGTACAGTTGCTTGTATATGTATATATATATATATATATATATATATATATATATATACACACACACACACACACACACACACATACCGAGGCATAACATTATGACCACCTTCCTTATATTGTGTTGATTCCCGTTTTGCTGCCAAAACAGCCCTGACCCATCGAGGCGTGGACTCCACTAGACCTCTGAAGGTGTGCTGTGGTATCTGTCACCAAGATGTTAGCAGCAGATCCTATAAGTCCTGTAAGTTGTGAGGTGGGGCCTCCATGGATTGGACTTGTTTGTTCAGCACATCCCACAGATGCTCGATTGGATTGAGATCTGGGGAATTTGGAGGTCAAGTCAACACCTCAAACCATTCCTGAACCATTTTTACTTTGTGGCAGGACGCATTATCCTGCTGAAAGAGACCACAGCCACCAGGGAATATCGTTTCATGAAAGGGTGTACATGGTCTGCAACAATGCTTAGGTACGTGTGAAAGTAACATCCACATGGATAGCAGGATCCAAGGTTTCCCAGCAGAACATTGCCCAAAGCATCACACTGCCTCCGCCGGCTTGCCTTCTTCCCATAGTGCATCCTGGTGCCATGTGTTCCCCAGGTAAGCGACGCACACGCACCCGGCCATCCATGTGATGTAAAAGAAAACGTGATTCATCAGACCAGGGCACCTTCTTCCATTGCTCCGTGGTCCAGTTCTGATGCTCACGTGTCCACTGTTGGCTCTTTCGGCGGTGGACAGGGGTCAGCATGGGCATCCTGACTGGTCTGCAGCTATGCAGCTCCATACGCAACAAACTGTGATGCACTGTGTATTCTGACACCTTTCTATCAGAACCAGCTTTAACTTCTTGAGCAATTTGAGCTACAGTAGCTCGTCTGTTGGATCGGACCACACGGGCCAGCCTTCGCTCCCCATATATATATATATATATATATATATATATATATGAGACTGGTTGATTGATAATATTGTGGTTCCCATCTCATTACAACGGCAGGGCATTTGCCAATTTAGAAAACATTCCATGTCATAAATATTTATGGAATATAACATGTCTGACAGATTTTGATAACTGAATAAATATCATTTTGCATGTGATTTGTTTAAATCAATAAGGAATTCAAATCTGATGTGAATAAGAAACTAATTGTTCAGAGATCTGAACTTATTGCTTTGAGAAATAAAAGTCTCATTTGAGAATTGAGTCAAAGCGATTGAGAAAAACTTCTAGAAAATATTATAATCCCTCTTGTGTTATTTCTAGCTGTAACAGTGGAAATGTTGCGTATCAGAGTGATTCCACAGAGGAGGACGTCACTACTGTTCTACATTTACACAATGATCGACAGACATTTAGAAAGTTACTCCAAAACCACCCATTTCTCTCTCTCTCTCTCTCTTTCTAAGCGAGTCCGGGCGCCAAAATTTGGCAGCAATCAGGAACAAAAAGAAGGCAGATGCTTTCGCTTGACAACCTGCCGTCTGATTTCTCTCTCTGATGAAGTTTACTTTCACACAGCTGCCGGGATCCAGACCGGTGGACATCGTGCTGATGTTTCCACCCATATGGATGGCCTGAACAATAAATGACAGGTATTATTTATAAACTCTCATTCTGTGCATATGCTGGCCTGATGAAACGACTCCATCATGAGCGGGGAGAGGAGGAGAACGCCATTGTTTAAACAGATGGAAACGTGAAGCGCGCTGTCATGTTGAAGCAGCGTGGGAGAGCGAACGAGTGCTGCAATATGCATGAGAGATGCATTGTGCGTGTAGTTTGCATGTGTTGAGTCTTCCATTCTCTGCTGAATCGCTTTTCTTTAGACAGCCGATCAGCAGTAATTCAAAGAGGTTTTTCTCCTCCAGGTTCATGCAGCGCTGATGTGGAATGAACGATTATCTACAGAAAGGTAAAGCATTCTCACGCTCAGATGGATGCAAATGAGACACTACCTGAAAATCATGAACGGCTTTTTGTGGAATTTAGTTATGCACACACAGACGCTTTCATCCAAAGAAACTTGCACTGCATTCAAGGTCTACACTTTCTCAGTTCATGCATTGCCTGGGAATCGAACCCGTGACCTTGGTGTTGCGAGTGCCATGATTTACTGCTTGAGCAACAGCAATTACAATTACAGACAGAAACTGATCATCAAGTCTATACACATTTTTACAGTATTCTCTCATTCTCTGTACAATGTCCACAAACAGAAAGTTTTACATTTAGTTCATACCAAGGCTGATTTCACAAAAAACTCAAGATAATGGGCCCTATTTTAATGATCTAAGCACATGGTCTAAAGCGCACGGCGCAAGTGCACTTAGGGCGTGTCCAAATCCACTTTTGCTAGTTTAAGAACGGGAAAAATGGTCTTAAAAGGTTGTCCCTAGTCTCTTAATGAGTCATGGGTGTGTTTTGGGTGTAACATGCAATAAACCAATCAGAGTGTCTTCTCCCATTCCCTTAAAAAGCCAGTTGCGCTCGCGCCATGGCGGATTCGGTATTTACATGGCGAAATTTGCAAGCGGAAAAACTGAACACTTCTCTAGTGAGGTTAAAGCACGCAAGCAGAACATCTACTGGACAAGCCGGATTCCACCAAAGCATTTTTATCTTTATGCACACAATAATAATCTTTTACATTGTAATCCTTTTTTTTACATTGTAATATTTGGCATGTTTTTGGCATCCCTGTGTGTGTAACAAGCAGAGTGTACGCGCGTTGTGCACCCGCCTATAGGAGCATATTACTAACGCGCTCTTTAAATAACAAAACAAATATTACAATGGTCAATGGCGCAGTCATTTTCAGTTGTCTCAAAATAGCAACACGCCAACAATGCGCCTGAACACACCTCGTTTTCAGACCAGCACACCCATGGTCGAACAGATGGGTGTGAGTGCATTTGCTATTTAAACAATGTGGCGCAGGATGTGAAAATTATAACTGTGTCTGGCTAAAACTAGCAAAAAAAACACTTGCGTCGTGCCTGGCGGCGCATTGCGCTGAGTGTATAAGAGTAATAGGGCCCAACGTCTAAGAATTTCAATTCTTGAAATGTTCTTAAGGAGTTCAAAAGATAAAATAACTATTGAAATAAAGCTGAAATAAAATAAAATAAAAATGATGAAAATCTTTAAACAAAAATTTAAAAATTTGCCTTGGCAACTAACCGAAATAAAATAAAACTTCAGTTAAAAAAAAAAACTAAAATTAAAAATGAACTGAAACTAAAACTGAAATATTAAACCTAAATAGTAATATTTAAAATAATAATAATTCAAATTATTTCAAGTAATAAAAGCTAATAAAAATGACAAAAACCCACAAAACAATTACTAAAAATGTAACTAAAATTAAAATGAAAACAACATACTAAACTAACACAGAATACAACAAATTCAAAACTATAAGTAAGTAAGTCCTCACACTCATTTTCTGAATGTAAAGTGCTTGAGATGTGTTAGTTTAACTTGAAAATCCAACTTTAGATATAAACTTGCAACTCTGATTTTTTTCTCGTAATTCCGACTTTAGATTTAAACTTGCATTTCTGACTTTTTTCTCACGAGTCTAACTGTACATATAGACTCGCATTTCCAACTTTCTTCTTAGATATAAACTCAGAATTGTGAGATATAAACTAAAAAAAAAAAAGTGCAAACCATGAGATAAAAATTAGCAATTACCCTTCTTATTTTTTTTATTCTGTGGCAGAAACAAGTTTCCATAACAACCATTTGCAGAGACTACTTCGTCAAATTTTAAATCAATATTTTACAAGCTGCTCTATTATAGTTATATCATCTATTTCAGATCAACGACATATAAAAACGCACCTCTAAACAATACATACAACTGAAACGAGTGCTTTACATCAGTCAGACAGCTCTGAGATGTGAACATATAGACGGTTTGGTTGGAAACAGAGATGATTGAGACGAGAGGTGAAGTTTAATCTATAAAAATCTGATCATTCTCCAGGTCTTCATATTTTCCCCATGAACACTCACCGGTAATACATAAAAATGAGGCCTGTACTACTGAGAGCACATTAACACACACATTATCATTACATAAAGCATCACACTAGCACAGAAGACTGAATTATGAACTGAACGTGTCACACGGAGGCACAGAGTCACAGAAGGGCAGGAAGTGATGAAGCGTTTCTATGGAAACAGCCTTAAAGATGACCTGACCATGTAAAGAGGAAGAAGATGATGATGATGCTCAAAGATACTCGCTTTCTCTCCTTCAGTTACACAACTACACACTCGCACAAATCTCAGTTCCTTTGACGTCAAACAATCATGTATGTTGGATTACTGGGATGATCTTATTTCAGGTTCAGCTGCCACATTAAACAGATTAAGAGAGTTTATGCATCATATCATTTCATTCATTTTTTCCCTGAGGTCGCAAATACAAACAGTAAAGATGTCCGTTTGCTTGTGTTTGGCAGTAATTGCATCTATCCTACTTCAGTTGCACACATATATTCAGAAAAATTAAGATTTAAGGCAAGACACTACAGGCAAAACCATTGTTTTATTCATATCTATATTCTGAAGGTTTGTTCATATATCATTCACCTGATTTTTACAACATTTTATTCATAAAACATGGTGAAATGTATTTGTTTTCTGCCTGTTGACAGTATTTTCTAATTTCTGATAAAAAGAGAAATCCAAAATTCCAGCGTTCAGATTTCTGTTCTGAAAATGTATGCAAATGAGTGAATATTTAATAGAGGCTATTTATTGATGTCAGTTTCCCACCGGGACACAACCCCTCAGTCGGACTGAGTGGCAAAACATCCTGCAACATGACTGAATTTAATAGGGGAAACTGCAAAAATGGCAGTAAAACAAATGATTATCTTCTTAAATTAAAGGCAGTTGGACTCAACATTGATCCTCACAACTCACCAAAGATCCAGCGGTCCGTGAACATTGACATGTGGTCAGAAATCATGATTTCAATGCCGGGAAAATACATAAAGCAAAGCCTGTGAACGCTTTATCTGCTAGACAACCCTATAAACACAGTATAGGTAGATCTACAATCCAGATGATCACTTATATCATTGTTATATATCATCATATCACCCAAAATAAAACTTGTTAAAGCACTAAGGCATTACATTATGAATTTCTGTAAAGCTGCTTGGAAACGAAGTGTAATGTACTAATAAATAATAATAATAATATTACTAATAATAATATAAGTACTAATAAATTTGACTTGATACTTGGTCGAACTTCAAGACAGGATAAAAGTGACGAGAACATCAATGGATATTCTGGATGTTTCAATATATTTTGTAGAAACTTTTAAAGTTATCTGGATAAATGTCAGCTCCATCCATCCATCCATCCAATCCATCCATCATAAGATTGTAATATTTAATTGAAGAGGTGTCAATACAATAAATGACCTAGGGTATGATTTTCCCCAAAAATTCAACATTTGTGACACAAAACGGTAACTGCAAATCCACGTTTCTCTGCCTGGAGTCCAGTTGTTTCTGAGAATTGCAGCGATCAATTTTCTTGTCTTTCCTGTAGCTTCAGCAGTCTATAAAACTAAGCTCCAATTCCTTGTTGAATCTATTTGTAGTCAATCTCACAGCTCTTTGCCATTTTGTGTTTTTTTTGCCACATTCACGCTGAACACCAATGCTGTCAATCAGTCTTTTTGCCACTCAGTGGGTGTGACCGCAGTGTGACGTCATGTGCATACCCTCTATTACATAATGCCTCATTTGCATATGTAAACATAACAGGGAAAAATGGAGATATTTATTAGTTAAATAAATTTTTACCCTATTCACTTGCGATGTCTTGCCTTAAAAAAGCACCAGAAATTAGTCGCATCATCATGCATATGCAGAACACAAGAAAGAATAAGAGAAAACACAGGATAGTCACCAGAGGTTTACTAAAAACACATGTTCAATCTCCTGTAGGATCTCAAGCTCTCTAAAGACGTTCCGGACCTCGTCGCGCTCAATGCACTGCTGCTTGTTCATGTACTTCATGGCGTACATCTTCTCCGTGTCCCGCTTCTGCACGATGCACACCTGCACACGCACAAACACACACAGGTAAACACACAATGAGTATTACAGAGACACAACGGCACAGGCCGCGTTAATAACATCAACATACATCATCATAGACTCATGTCCTATATTAATAACCTGCTCGCTTCAACCGGCACAAAATGCCACGGGTCAGAGGTGCTTCACGAGCACAGAATCTACATTAAAAGCTCATTAAATGATAATCAAGAGTGTGTGTGATGTGAGACAGAGATAAAGGTCAAAACACAGTAAGGACTGGGGCAGGAGGGATGAAGACGGGTGACCAAATGCTATGAACACAATGAAAATCTGATATCACTGCATATGCATCTAACTGCATATTTCACTATATAGCTAATTTTACTGGAAATTCATATATATATACATAATATATTATATAATATTAAATAATATTAATATATAACAAATAAAAATGCTTTTTTTTACATAATTATTCTCTGATTTTTTTTACTGAGCTCATATGAGCAGATATCGAATGAATCATTCGCAATCAGGGCAAAAAACAACTGAGTCATTGAATCATTTATTCAATCATTCAAAAACACACAAGTCTTATTCGACTTAAAGTGGCGATGCACAGACCAATCGGTGTATGACATCAAAGTACCCTGAGAGCGATTCAAATGCATACGGAGCCATCTGTTCTCTAATTTTTAACGTCATACACCAATCGGTCTGCGCAGCGACGCTTTAAGTCGAACACACCTGTATTCATTTGGGAACAAAAAAAAAAAAAAAGTCAATGAATCATTCATTTAACAGATTTGTTTTAAAAACATGGACTCATTCAGGAACAAAATAAATTAGCAATTAAATTATTCATTCAGCCGTTTTGTTCAAAAACATTGATTCATCCGAAGGGGAAAAAAAACAAAAAAACAAGTGAGTCATAGAATCACTCACTCAACCAATTTGTTCAAATGGACTGATTTGTTCAGGAACAAAACAAGAGAGTAATTGAATCATTCATTCAACCGTTTTGTTCAAAAACCCAGATTCGTTCAGTAACAAAACATGGAGACTGATTTGATATAATGACCCGCGTTGGATTAATGGAATAACTCTTTATTTTACTAAGTTACTAACCATTCTTCAGTTGTCCTCATTCTGGTGTTCTGGTAAAATGAAACAAGCCACAGCGTGACTGTGCTAGAAAATGTTCTGATTCTGTCAGACGGATACTGTGAGAGTCCAGAGGCAACAATCAAGTCATTTAGCCATCTGATTGTAACAGGAAAACAAAATAATCTAGTTGAAATGGCCTTCAGAGCATCTAGAAATGTTGTTTTCTTGAACTGTAGGAAAGCCTTTGAGCTCAGTGTTTCGCCCCACAGATCCAGACTGAAAACACACTAAAACGTTCCCTAATTACATCCGCTTTGATCCAGCAGCGACTCGGCGGTTCACAGCAGACATCTCCAATACAAACCTGCCCGCAGGCACAGATAACTCAGATAAACAGCCCAAATATCAGCCTCGGAGAAGAGACGGATAACAGCGTCCCGAACTCAGATCTAATCATCCATTCCAAAACTACATAAGCACAATATGAGCAGAAACTGTGAAAATAAGATGCTATTCTGCTTTGACAACAAATACATTTTCTTGCTGCTAATAAATCATTCTGCAGGTGGAAGTGTTTATAAAGTGCAAAAAATGATGTTCTTCCTCAGTACTTTTGTCTTGTTTTCCAGCACAAATATCTAAACATTCTTAAATCAAGACATTTACTGGAGAAGCAAAATGACTGAAGTTATTAAGTCTTGTTTTCTGAAAAATCTATCAAAATAAACCTATTATGCCTCTTCACAAGATGTAATGTAAGTCTCTGGTGTCCCCAGAATGTGTCTGAAGTTTCAGCTCAAAATACCCCACAGATCATTTATTATAGCTTGTCAAATTTGCCCCTATTTGGGTGTGAGCAAAAACACGCCGTTTTTGTGTGTGTCCCTTTAAATGCAAATGAGCTGCTGCTCCCGGCCTGCTTTCCAGAAGAGGGCGGAGCTTTAACAGCTCATGCTTTGGTTGCTCAACAACAACAAAGCTGGAGAATCTCACGCAACCAAAATGAGGATTGTCAGTAACGGTGTTCAGCCTCACATTGTTCAAACCGGAGTCGACACTGATGGAGAGACTCAGGAAGAAGTTACAAATTTTAGAATGAAACTGGACGTTTCTGAATGGTTAGTGGATAAATTTATGTAGTTGCTGTGGAGTTGATTCAATTCATCGACTAGCATGTGTCGTCATGTTAATCTTTTGTGCAACTCCAGCATTGAATTGACCCTCATTTGTGAAGCAGTCCGGCGTAAAATGACGGCATGTCAACAACACTCTACAACAACAACTCTTCCTCTTCTCTAAAGCAACCCAACATGGCCTCACCCCCTTTGTTGCGTGTTCCTGGGGGCAGGGTTTATGTAAATTTTAGGGTTAATGCATCACATCAGTAACTCTCATTGAAAAGATATGAGGTCTGGCCACTTTGTCACAGAGCTGTTCTTTAAAAATCTAATTAAGTTCACAGTTATCTCTACCAATTGCTAATAAACAGAATTAAACTCCCGCTGGCTGCTTTTCACGGTTAAATATTCATAATGAACACCTGTGATTGTGCTTCAACACACATTAAACAGGTTGTTAAAGGTCAGCCATTGGCTGTGCTGAAAGACTGTGTTTCATGTGGTTCAGATGTGATATTTCAGTGACTGCAGTGGAGAAATTTGCTCTGGTAAACATCATAATGTTTGCTTTCGTCACCGGAGCGGATCGACCCATCGAGCCCTAACTGAGTCACGCTGAAGCTGATTTATGTGAGAGTGAGATAAACCGGGGGAAACACCCATATAAACCTCCATCTCACTCAACGGATCATTTCACGCATATCATCACTCTGTTTGCATGTTTATAGAAACCCCGAGCAGCTTCTTACGAGACACTGCTGAATCAGTGTTGAGCATCCTGATGAGAAACAGCATGTGAAATGCCTGCAGACGTCGAGTTCATTGGATTACAACAACATGCGTGTGAATAACACAATGTAAGTATGTAATGTGTAAATGTACAGTAGTGGCCAAAAGTGATGTCTGACCTAGGAGAACTGACATCTTCACCTTTTGAATGTGTTAAGGATTTTGTAAGCATATTGTGTAATTCTGCTTGGAGTCGACTGTTTTATCTGTGATGATAACACAATGAAACATGCTACATTTTACGACACAATTTTTGGCCAGGCTGTCATACTAAGAAATTATGAACATGCAAAAACAAGAGAATCAACCAAATATTAATAACTGATTTTGTTGTAGTCAATGTATGTTTTTTTGTTTGTGCATATAGTTAAATAAAACTTCTGATTATTTCTGAGATCAAGGCTGCTGAAAATGCAGATATCACTTCAGTTCAGTGACCGCTTACAAATACATGAAGCACATAAAAAGAAAAACTTTATTCCAGATCGTTTCTGTCGCCCAGATCTTTTAAGCTGCCCTTCAGATCCGTCTCCATTAAAGAGTTTTAATAAGCGTTTATAGGGACTAAAACCTCCATCAGCTGCTTTATTAGTAGGCGGAGTGTTTCTCGTTCACTACAGCTTCTTCCAGTGAGCAATAAACAGATACAGAGAGAAAGAGGTGAGAAAAGACAAGGACAGAAGCACAAAGAGTCTTTTATCTTGCAATGAAGGATGTAAAGACACTTCAGACCCCAGCGTTTATGGATTGAACTCTCATGAAAGCTACATTTCACAAGACGAGATGATATTCGGTCCACACTTCTGCACAAATGTTCAGCTGAAATGACACCTTATTAAATGAATCACCGCAGCCTCTGCCAAAATCATCAAATTAAATGCGATCTGCTTCCTTTTTTTCTGTCGACAGTTCTGCAGTTACTATGGTATTTTGGTGGAGACTATGGTTACCATGGTTACCATTTTTGGTAAGAATCCTAATGAGGAGAAATTACTTCCCTTTCCTAGACACCGGTGTCAATCTTCATAAAGCAACATTTCATGAGCAACAGAACACCTCTTCACCATGATTACTATTACTGAATCTGCAACATGTACATGACACAATGATGATCATGCTGTTGTTCATGGCTGTAGTCGTACTGAAAGAGACAATGGATAATTCACCTCAGATCTTGAAAATAAATGAAAGGAAACAGGAATGTTCAAATTGTGAACAAACAAGTGTATTACTCTATGACAAAGTCTTTTATTTTTATAATGTTAAAATGGTGTAATATTTATGAATTTGATTGTGCTTATCTGTTTCGTTGTGAGTGCAGTGTGCCTGCAAAAAGACTCCGCCCACACGCTCTTCTGATTGGCTGTGGTTTTGTATTGATTTGATTGCAAGTACAGTGCGTTTGCAGAGACTTTGCCCACACGCTCTTCTGATTGGCTGTGATTTTGGATTAATTTGGTTGCGAGTGCAGTGAGCTTGTAGAGAGGCTCCGCCCACACGCTCTTCTGATTGGCTGTGATTTTTGATTGATTTGATTGCAAGTGCAGTGTGCCTGCAAAAAGACTCCGCCCACACGCTCTTCTGATTGGCTGTGGTTTTGGATTAATTTGATTGCAAGTACAGTGCGTTTGCAGAGACTCCGCCCACACGCTCTTCTGATTAGCTGTGGTTTTGGATTGATTTGATTGCAAGTACAGTGTGTTTGCAGAGACTCCGCCCACACGCTCTTCCGATTGGCTGTGGTTTTGTATTGATTTGATTGCAAGTACAGTGCGTTTGCAGAGACTCCACCCACACGCTCTTCTGATTGGCTGTGATTTTGGATTAATTTGGTTGCGAGTGCAGTGAGCTTGTAGAGAGACCCCACCCACACACTCTTCTGATTGGCTGTGATTTTGGATAGATTTGGTTGCAAGTACAGTGCGTTTGCAGAAACTCCACCCACACGTTCTTCTGATTGGCTGTGGTTTTGTATTGATTTGATTGCAATTACAGTGCATTTCCAGAGACTCCGCCCACACGCTCTTCTGATTGGCTGTGATTTTGGATTAATTTGGTTGCGAGTGCAGTGAGCTTGTAGAGAGATCCCACCCATGCGCTTTTCTGATTGGCTGTGATTTTGGATAGATTTGGTTGCAAGTACAGTGCGTTTGCAGAGAGGCTCCGCCCACACGTTCTTCTGATTGGCTGTGGTTTTGGATTGATTTGGTTGCGAGTGCAGTGAACTTGCAGAGAAACTCCGCCCACATGCTCTTCTGATTGGCTGTGATTTTGGATTGATTTAATTGCAAGTGCAGTGTGCCTGCAAAAAGACTCTGCCCACACGCTCTTCTGACTGGTTGTGATTTTGGATTGATTTGGTTGTAAGTGTGGTGTGCTTGCAGAGAGACTCCGCCCATGCTTTCTTCTGATTGGCTGTGATTTTGGATTGATTGATTTGGCTGTATGTGCAGTGCGCTTGTAGAGAGACTCCATCCACATGCTCTTCTGACTGGCTGTGATTTTGGATAGATTTGGTTGTAAGTGTGGTGCGCTTGCAGAGACTCCACCCGCACGCTCTTCTGATTGGCTGTGATTTTGGATTGATTGATTTGGTTGTAAGTGCGATGCACTTGTAGAGAGACTCCACCCACAAGCTCTTCTGATTGGCTGTGATTTTTGGTTGATTTTGTCGCGTCTCTTAGTCGTGTCGTGTCTGGCAGACAAACTGCTTGTCACTGGAATCTAATCAAAATAATTTTTTTACAGTGTAGATAAATGATCCTTCCCACATTCTCATGAGGTCACAGTCTCCAGGAATCCAGCTTTATCTTCTCAAAGCGTGTCAGGTATAAGATGCAGTGTTTTATGTAACACTGCATAATGCGTCGGTTGCGTTATGAATGCGGAGCCGCTGGGGTTTACAGAGTGTCTTTACTTTTTAAGCTTCTTCTATTCCCATGACTCTGATATATTTAGCTGCTCGATCCATTGTTGTCACAAAGCTTCTCATAGGCCCGACCCAGCCGAGAGAAACAAGAGTGTTCTGTTCAATCTGCAGGAGACTCGAATCAAAAGCGTTGGGTTTCTGGGTCACACAACTGCTGAGAGGAGCAAGACGTGTTCAAGTTGAAGAGAAACGGACATAACACCTGAGAGCTGCAGATAAACTCAAAGATCGGTCTGTCCACTATTTCACTATTCCACTATTTCACTATTTCAGTCTTACAAAATTAATTTTTTTGCACTGATGCCAAAAACTATTTGTGGTTCCCCAAAGAACCTTTAAGTGAACAATTTTGTTCTTAGTGTTAAGAACATTTTAATAATATAAAGATCTGCCAATGGAAAATAAACTTATTTCAAAGGGAAAACAATATTATTTTACTCCTTTAAAGCGTAATAAGTCGCTTAATTTTGATATTTTTCAGACAACACTTGTTATCATTTGCTATCTTGATTTAAGAATATTTAGATATTTGTACTGGAAAACAAGACAAAAATGCAGAGGAAGAACATAATTTTTTGTGGTGTGAATGGAAAGATTCCATGGACAATAAAGGCTCTTCATGGAAATATCGATGCCAATAAAGAACCTTTATTTTTAAGAGTGTATTTCAGTCCTAACAAAGCCTCTTGTATCTTAACAGACTGTTTTTACCAGAATAATAATTTCAAGACAGCTAAAATTGACATTGAGATTTAGTGGATTAGATTCTATTGAAACTTAACTAAACACATCTGACTGGAACAAGCAAACTGGTTTTCTGTGAATTATAACACACGCACAGACGGGAACACTGAGCGCTGATGTTTCCAAACACTCTTTATATAATAATTTCCTCTTATGTAAATTTGTTTTCTCTCTGTGCTTTTCTCTCCATCTTTAGTGACGCGGGCCGGGAAATGAAAGCACACGACCAGCACTTACAACACAAATAACAAAACGCATCATTCATCAAGCATCTGAACATCTTATCTGCGCTCATCGAGAGACCTGGAATCGGCTGGAAATTAAAAATTAAAGGGCAGAAGTGGAGGTGAATAAGAGAGAGACAAAGATGGAGAGAAGAACATGTTGAAGGCTTTGTTTGCAAAGAGCAACAGCCTTCAAAATACAGAGAGAGAGAAAGAGAGAGACAGACAGACAGACAGACAGAGAGAGAATAGCTATCAACCCACACACTAACTGAGAAACTAAACAATTAAAGAAAATCATTGTGGGCTAAAGGATTTATTCAGACAAGCTCATTTGAGGATGGATGGAGACAGATGAGCTGAATTAATCACTACTGTTTTCATAAACAGAAGAATGAGCTGATCTTTTACAGCACATCAGAAATCTCTTTTTAAGGACTACAACAAACGGCTTGTAGGGACTACAACAAGCTTCTTCCCAGGTTGATGATATCACAAACCCCCAAATTTACATAAACCCCGCCCCCGAGAACATGCAACAAAGGGGGTGAGGCCATGTTGGGCTGCTTTAGAGAAGAGGAAGAGTTGTTGTAGTAGAGTGCTGTTGATATGCCGTCATTTTACCCCGGACTGCTTCACAAACGAGGGTCAATTCAACGCTGGATTTGCACAAAAGATTAACACGACGGCACATGCTAGTCGATGAGTTGAATCAACTCCATAGAAACTACATAAATTTATCCACTAACCATTCAGAAACGTCCAGTTTCATTCTAAAAGTTGTAACTTTTTCCTGAGTCTCTCCATCAGTGTCGACTGAACACCGTTACTAACAATCCTCATTTTGGCTGCGTGAGATTCTCCTGCTTTTTTGTTGTTGAGCAACCGAATCACAAGCTGTTAAAGCTCCGCCCTCTTCTGGAAAGTGGGCTGGGAGCAGCAGCTCATTTGCATTTAAAGCACAAAAACGGCGTGTTTTTGCTCACACCCAAATAGGGGCAAATTTGACAAGCTATAATAAATGATCTGTGGGGTATTTTGAGCTGAAACTTCACAGACACATTCTGGGGACACCAGAGACTTATATTACATCTTGTGAAAAGGGACATTATAGGTCCCTTTTAAGTTATAATAAAGTTATAATAAAAACAACTTTTTAATGACATTATTATGTTTCTACTCTACTACTACTACTATCTACACATTCAATATAAACATTTAAATGGTGGCTGTCATAAAAACTTTCATTTATTTAAATATAGCCTACATTAATATTGAAGGTTCAAAATGGAATTTGAAAGGATCTGATACCTTTTGTTTCTGTGAAATAATTGAGATTAATTTTATATGCTCTTTCCATATTACACATGTAAAATTGTAGGGCTGGTTTGTGAGTGTAGTTCATTCATTCATTTACACTACTGTTCAAAAGTTTGAGGTCAGTAAGATTTTTTCGTAAAAAGAAATTAGTACTTTTATTCAGAAAAGAAAACATACAAGTGACAGTAAAGACATTTATAATGTTACAAATAATTCTGTTTTAAATAAATGCTGTTCTTTTCTATTATCTATTCATCAAATAATCCTGGAAAATAGGGTTTCAACAAAAATATGAAGCAGAACAACTGTTTTCAACATTGATAATAATCAGAAATGTTTCTTGAGCAGCAAATCATCATATTAGAATGATTTCTGAAGGATCATGTGACACTGAAGACTGGAGTAATGATGCTGAAAATTCAGCTTTGTATCAGTGTATTCACATAGAAAACAGTGGTTTTAAATTCTAACAATTTTTCACAATTATTTGATCAAATAACTGCACCCTTGGTGAGCAGTAGAGACTTCTTTCAAAAACATTTCAAATGGTACTACATTATTTTTCCTTATTTAGGTTCAAGAAATGAATAAAACAACTAATTATTACTTCAAAACATCAGTTAAATCTTATAAATTATGATGCTTCTCAAACAAAAATGCTTATTCAATTAGTGACCTAGAAATAGTTTTACTCCTTTAACATTCACAATTCAGGATAAATTCTGTTCTCAGACTAATTACCTCCTGTTCTAATGAGTCTTGATTTGTTGTGTTCTAGTTGCAATTTTTTGAAAAAGATTCTAAGACTGCAATTAAACCTGGGCCGAGAAGCAGTGGGAAGCTGTTATTTGAAGTTCTTTGCTGAAACACAGACTTTACATCACATATGAAACACTTTCAGCTGGATCAGGTCACAAAGGCTCTTAGAAAGGAAAGCAATTGTCCCGGTGCTCTCGAACAGCTCGTGTCATTACCATCAGCGCCGACCGGCTCCAATCTCACTCCTCACCTCCGCTCCGACTGGGGAAATATAATCCTGAGCGCCTCCGGCTGCGCTGCTCTCCACAGGACCGTGTCGCGCCGCACACATCACGGCAGGACGCAGACACCAGCCGGGAAATAAACGCCCTCGCGCACTCAGACAGATTTCATATTTGGTCTAAACTCAAGTTCAATCACACCCACACGGCCTCTTTCACATTGCAGAGTTTGGTTTTAAACCGCCGTACATTAGTGTTTTTAGTAAACCTCATTATCACCATTTCTTCTCAAGTTTGTTGACACATTCTGCTCTATATTTCAGATGTTCGTTGCATCCATGTGAATGCAAAAACTGCAAAAAACGATGTTCTTCCTCAGTATGTTTGTCTTGTTTTCCTTAAACCAAGATACATTTCCTAATACATTAAAAATGTATCAAAACTTCATGCTTAAAACAAGCACAAATATCTGCCAATGGGGTCAAAACAAACTTAATTCAAAGGGAAAACAAGATTATTATTTTTTTTAACCTTATTGGCAGATATTTGTTCATTTTAAGCATGAAGTCGCTTAATTTTGATATTTTTTTCAGAAATCAAAACTTAATATGTCATTTTGCTTCTCAAGAATGCTTAGATATTTGTACTGGAAAAAAGGTAAGTACTTTTCTTAAAGCAAAAGCCATTGTGCAAAACAACAGCCCACATTTAACATTAGAGTCAATGGAGTCGTATTTCTAGAGCTCAAATGGACACTTTGAAAATTCAAAATGACACTTTGAAATCTTGAAAATGTAACTTCTAGTTGCTAGGCAACCATACATCCCATTAATCTCCAAATTACATAAAATGCAATTAGCCACATACCCTTCAAGCGTGCAAAGTTTGGTGAGTGTTCACCGTGGGAATATAAAGTTATAGCTGTTCAAACAGGCATTAATAATGACAAGCAATGGGAAGTTAATCGGATAAAAACACTCCAATTAAACGCACGGCATGTTACGCGTCACATTCTGAAACAGAAAGCATTTGGAAAGCACACACGAGCAACGCTGCCGTTTCTCATGGATAAATGATGTTTTCCAGGCTTTTCTGGAGTTGACAGTGCCTGTGTGGCGAGACAATATCATATTCACTCGCACACATACTGACAGCAAAACTGCAAAGTTGCATATTAAAGCAGGTGCTCTTCCTTGCGAGAGGATGAATTTTAAGGAAACAGCGGATCAGTTTTTTTTTTTTTTTCTTATGAAGCAGGTGTGTAAAGCTCAGGAGAATAAAGTGTCTGCCAAACCAAGCCATTCTTCATATTTTTATGGTTATTGCTATCATGAAGAGAGGGTAAAATAGGCTGGTCTGGAGGAGATTATAACTCATTCTGACGGTGATTTATTGATGGGGCTTTCAGAAAGGGGTCACTTATTTCCTAAAAGACCGTTTAAAAAGAGCAAAGGGAAAGATCAAATCAGAGGCTCCGAAGAACAATTTTACCTGCTGACTGATCTGATAGTCGATGGCTGTCTGCTTGATTTCATCACCATTAGTCTTGTCTGACCACAGATGAAAGTGCCTGACTGGAGTAATGATGCTGAAAATTCAGCTTTGACCACAGGAATAAATTACAGTTTACTATATATTTACATGGAAAACAGCTGTTTTAAACTGTAATAATATTTCACAATTTTTAGTGTTTGAGCAAATAAATGCAGCCTTAATGAGCAGAAGAGGCTTCTTTCAAAAACATTAAAAAAATTCTAATTATACTAAACTTTTGACCGGAAGTGTACATTAAAGGAGTCCTTGATTATGATTTCACTTTTTTTTTAACTTTAGTTAGTGTGTAATGTTGCTGTTTGAGCATAAACAACATCTGCAAAGTTACGATGCGCAAAGTTCAATGCAAGAGAGAGATTTTCTTTTAAAGAATTCACTGTTTAAGGACTACAACGAGCTTCTGATGTGTTACTGATGTAATGAATTAACCCTAAAATTTACATAAACCCCGCCCCCGAGAACACGCAACAAAGGGGGTGAGGCCATGTTGGGCTGCTTTAGAGAAGAGGAAGAGTTGTTGTAGTAGAGTATTGTTGCCGTCATTTTACGCCGGACTGCTTCACAAACGAGGGTCAATTCAACGCTGGATTTGCACAAAATATTATCATGACGGCACATTCTAGTCGATGAGTTGAATCAACTCCACAGCAACTACATAAATGTATCCACTAACCATTCAGAAACGTCCAGATGCCTTCTAAAAGTTGTAACTTCTTTCTCACACCCAAATAGGGGCAAATTTGACAAGCTATAATAAATTATCTGTGGGGTATTTTGAGCTGAAACTTCACAGACACATTCTGGGGACTTAATATATGTATTATATATATATATATATATTGTTTAACTGTTAATAAATTCTAGAGGAAACGTGAGATTACTGGTCCTTTTTCTCGTCTGAATCTCATCCATTACTCCTTTTAATCTCCTAGCTGTCTAAGAGAAACAATTGAGATGCAAACGAAGTCTTGTGTGTGATTTGGACAGATACTGTCTTTCTCGGGTCATTCAGAGGATAAATCTCACACGACATGCGTCTTAAATTAATTAACTGCTACAGTCTAGATTAATGGAAAAATTAATTTGTAATTACTTAAGGCCTACTTAAGCGGTAAATCTCAGCGCGGCCTCGTTTCAGATAACGAAAGCGCAGGGTAATTAGAGTGGCTGAATTACCCAGGGTGCCCGGCGTCTGTGGCATTCTCCCCACAGCATTGATTTCAATCTCTTACTGTACTTACTGTAGATGTGACACACCATCAGCCGTCAGCTCGGCTCGTCCTGTAGTTGACGGCTCATTTCATCATCTGTTTATTAATTCATTTGTACAAGATCTAGTTATGGAGGAAGGGCCGAGGCGGGTTTGAAGACTCATCTTTCACGACAGTAAGTACAGACATGGATAATGAATGTGAACGAGTCATCTTACCTTCCCAAAGCTCCCTTTCCCAATAGCTCGCAGAATCTGGAAGTGATCGAAATTCACTACAAAGGAAAGGAAAAAGTAGATTAATAAAAGGAAATGCAACTAGATTAAAGGTTACAAAGACAATTCGGTCATCATTTACCCACCGTCATGTTAATATAAACACTACTTTTGCACTGGAACACAAAAGGAGATGTTCAATGAGTAAATAAGGACTGTGTTGAAGTTTAAGACTAAACAATGACAGAATGTGAATAGGTTTTGCTAAAATATTCCTTTAAAGTCACTTAATACTGGCCGTATATCCTGCACAGTATTCATGTGCTAGTGTTCCATTTCAAAGTCACTATTCAACTTTGTCGACTAAGTTGAAATTATGACAGTAGAAATTGTGACAAAGTTGAAATTATGACATAAAATGTAAAAAATTCTGACAAAGTCAAAATTATGGCATAAAATAAATTGAAATTATGACTGGAAATTGACAATATTTCTAAATTATGACAATTTCAAAATTATGACAAAGTTGAAATTATGACAGTCGAAATTCTGACATAAAATGTCAAATTATGACAAAACTGTCAAAATGATGACAGCTGAAATTATGAAAGCCGAAATTGACAAAATGTCAAAATTATGACAATGTTGAAATTATGGCATAAAATGCCAAAATTATGACAAAGTCGAAATTATGATAGTCAAAACTGAAAAAATGTCAAATTAAGTTGAACGTATGAGTCAAAATTCTGACATAAAATGTCAAAATTATGACAAAGTTGAAATTATGACAGTCAAAATTGACAAAATGTCAAATTATGACAGTCGAACTTATGATTTGCTATCTGACATAAAATGTCAAAATTATGACAGTTGAAATTGACGAAATGTCAAAATTACAACAACATCGAAATTACGACAAAATTACGACAACGACGAAATTAAAACTATGACAAAAAAAGAGATAAAAGTTTAAATTGACAAGCCAAAATTATGAAACAAGATAATTTTACATAATTTTGACAAGTCAATTGCATTTTAGTATGTCATAATTTCGACTTTTTGTGTCATAATTATGATTTACCAAAGCATGATTATTTTTTCTTCTGTGGTGGAAATGGGCTTCCATAAATATGAACCATTCAGGGGTAAATAAGGTACAAAGATGCGCCTTTTGAAAGGAAATCACCCCAGTGACCGCTTGTGTGAGACTGGCCAAACGTCAGGGCATTTTTCCACAAAACTGGATTAAGAATGTAAAACTGCCAAATCAGCATGCATTGATCAGGTGTTTCTCAATGGTCTGTTAGCATCGAACTTCAAAAACAACACGCTGTACACAGCGGCACCATCAAAAAACAGTGTTTTTGTCAGGAAGAAACGCAGAAGAGCATCACGAGCAGCTGTGCACCACGTTCATGGTGTCTGTTCATCTGAATCTCTGATGTCAGCAGTGTGAATCAATACTTCATGTCATAAAAAACTCCAGCGTGTGAAGTCATGAGAAAACAAGCTCATCGATTCGACCTTTATTCAGGCAGCGTCAGCAGAAAACACTGAATATATTCACCCTCACTGCTGAACTTCAAACACGACAATCCAAATCACATTATTATGGTACTGTCTTTATATCTAATGTATTAAGAAACTAAATATAACATGCCATCTCCTGAAAATGCTTTATTTAATGCTCAATTGCTTTTAAAATGTGTTTTGAATGATGGACAATGTATTTTTAATAATAATATGTGGCATTATGTGGAGCTAAGTTAAGCCACTTTAAGATGCATTAAGATTTTCAGAGATGTCAAAACGTATGCGTTTTGCTTTTATTAGATATGTATTTAACGATAACAATGTTTGCTGAGGTTTTTTACTGGATTGATGTGCTCTAAAAAGCCTTTTTCCATTTGAAAGGTCGTCCATTCATGAAAACGATTTTCCAAAGCAGAGATGTGATATGGATTTCAGATGAAGCCGACTGAAGGTTCCTTCAACTAATGGTTTCTGCTTCTTTTTTAGCAGCATTCACACACACACACCGTTTGAAGAAACGCTTAGAAACACACTTGAGAGGACGCGGGTCGCCTCGGGTCACTTCTGAAGAGGAGATGCGAGTGTTTCCGTGTCAAGATGGTATAAAGACTTCCAGCATCTTTCAAGAATCTGCTCCGTGTCTCATTCTACATTTACTGTCTTACTTGAACTTTCCACACCACCTGTTTCTCCTACTGAACTAAAGCAATCACAGAAGAGATTCCTGATGCCATATATTTCTGCAAGTCTAAATTTATTTATATAGCGCTTTTTACAATACGAGTCATTTCAAAGCAGCTCTTCATGCTTACAGTCACACTTTTCAGATTAGTGATAATATAGTTACATTTTGCCACGATACAAACAATCAAGCAGTTGAGATTTGCTATATAGTACAGTATATATTACTCTATGTATGTGGATAAAGTTGGATATAATATATAACAAACTATTTTCATTTAGTTACATTTCGCAATGAAATAAAAATATAACCCAGACTAGAACCTAATGAATCATTCCTAACAAGAAATATAAATGTAATTCAAAGAATAAAATAGCCAGTCATACAAATAACAAATTGCATGTCATTTGTAATGGTTTATTAGGGATTCAAGCGCATATAGCGCTGAAACACTATTGTAATTGTTAAAATTTCCAAGGATCAGAATTCTCCCCTAAAAGTGGGATCCTGAAGTGGATCAAAAAAGTTCAAAGTTGTCCTAAATACTAAGTTGTCCTAAGAAGAAGGTTTTAGGACAACTTTGATGAAAGGTTTTGATCCACTTCAAATGTTGACTACTGTAGCTGGAATCCTAGGCTTAAGATGGACAAAATGCATGCCTTCAGGTAAACTTTTGCAAACCAGTCCTAGGTTTTTGGTCCAATCGGAACCAAACCAGTGCAGCGAGATTCTCTGGAGTCTGATTGTCAATAATTATCAAAAAAAAAGTTGAAATTTCCATTCACGGTCTCCAAGGGCCACCAAAACATTCCAAGTGGGTGGAGCCACTTTTACTAAAATGTCTATGAGATATTTTCACCAAACTTGGTACACATGTGTATGGGCTCAATATTTGGTCACAGTAAAAAAAAAAAAAATGCGGCAATTGGACACTTGGTGGCGCTATAACAGGAAAAAAATAAAAACAGCTATATTTACGCAACCACTAATCTGATTGACTTGAAAATTGGCATACAGTGTCTTGGTCCAAGGAGCCATGATAGTATATGAGGACATTGGCGTATCTCAAAAAACATGGCTGCCATCGGCCAATGGATTTTAAGCACCTATTAGACAAGGTTAACGGAGGCCGATCGGAACGAAACTTGATGGACATGTTCGACTCATGGTCCTAGAGGTCTGTAAGAATTTTTAAATAAATCGGCCACTAGTTGGCGTTAAGTTTTACAGCTCTGTAATCACGTGGTGTTTCACATATACACACAATATTCATATCATTTGATAGATCTTCTCATACTGAACAACTTTGCCTCAAGAATCACTGCTGTCAATCAAATCGTTCATTAAATATTCGCCATTATGTAAAAAACCTACTTTTGCTAACTAGTACTAGGTTTTTCGCCTGATCGGAACCAAATCAGTGCGGTATTCTCTGGATTCTCTAGATCGGGGTGTCCAAACTTGGTCCTGGAGGGCCACTATCCTGCAGAGTTTAGCTCCAGCTTGCCTCAACACACCTGCCTAGAAGTTTCTAGACTATAGTAAGACCTTAATCAGCTGGTTCAGGTGTGTTTAATTAGGGTTGGAGCTAGGGCTGCGCGATTTATTGCACGCGATTTGCCAAAGACTGCGATTATTTTATGGGCAGCTTGTCAGAGCTGTACGGCCCTGTGATCAGTAGTAAATGCTTCTCCATCTGAAAGCCAGAGGGCGCTCTTGTGCAGAAACTGCAAATATGCCCTGCTGCCAAAGTAGAACATGCGTCATTCCAGGAAATCCCATACTATTGCTGTAGCTGAATAAACAGAAGATTGAAACGTTTTGATTGATTAATAAACTAATAAACACACGACTGTCTTATTCAGTGTAAGAAGCCACATCGTCTCACAGAAGGATGCTCAACTGTCGTTATGAAGTGAGATTAGAGTATAACGTTATTAAATGTTGTCTTTTGTTGGACAAGATGTTAATAAATGCTTCTCATGTCTGGAAAGATGTTTGACGGGTGTTGCTTTTTCAAATGCACATTATAAGCGATTCAAACTCGCAGTGCTTTCAGATGGATTAGCATTTGGAGCCATACTTCATTGACAAGCCGCACATAAAAAAAAAAATAAAAAAAAATAATCGCAGCTTTGCGATTTCATAATCGCACTAAGCCAAATCGTTTAAGCGTGATTTCAATGTTTTTTTTTTTCTAATCGTCCGATTAATCATGCAGCCCTAGTTGGAGTTAAACTCTTCAGGACAGTGGCCCTCCAGGAGCAGGACTGGACACCCCTGCTCTAGATCAGTAATTATCAAAAAAAAGTTGAACTTTACCCTTTGTATAGCTATAACAGGCTTAAATTAGAAAATGGGCGTGGCAAAATATCCTCAAAAGCCTATAAATCCAAAAGGAAAACTCGGAACTTCACAAAAATAGGTGAACACATGCAGCATATGACTCTAAAGATGCATGCCAACTTCTATGGAGATCGGACCATAGGTGGCACAATAACTGTTAAAAATCTTTAAAAACCATGTATTTCCTTAGTAAATTGCCTGTATTGGCTGTAAATGGTCTTTTACATCTATGATCTAAGTAGTTACATGCTTGCTAAATAAAACTATCTTTTTACGCAAGTGCTTAAAGGCCTTAAAGCGCTTAAACCTCATTAATTGCTGCTTGCAGCTATATTTTACTAATTTTTTGTATGTGCTGTTCAGAGTCAGTCACTTATCAGACTCATGTTTCATGTTCCCTTAGTAGTGAGCTGCGTCTATTGTGTATGTTGGAGAATTAGTCATGGAAAAGCTTCTGCGGTGCCGTTTTTGCAGTTCTTGGCATTGCGACGTAACATACGAACCGGAGTATGTGGGCAAGTTTGGCCTCGGTTCTATAGACTTAAAAAGACCAGAAAAAAAAAATAGCAGTCATTCTGATGACTAATAATGTTTAGCCATTTGTTTGCTGGAACACAATCAGCGTCTGTATTCTTGTTTTTCCTGAATGCAATAAAGCCAGTCAAAAGCCCTGCTTTGATCTGTTACAGAGATTTAAACTTCATACACCTGTAACGGTGATATTAAACAATGACTCTATGATTCTAGACACAGAACAGCCACTTCAGACTATGTATATTTTACACAGACACAGATTATTGCTGAACACAAGATCTGGCCGGTTTATCGTTGTCTGAGTCAGCAGCTCTCAGACGGATGTGATGGTTTGGATGGAGCGGCTCTGGAATAATGCCAACATGCTGAAGGAGGAAGGAGTGATTTCCAATCGACTGCTAATGGATCACAGAGCCAACAATAACACCGTCAACACTCATGAATACTGATGCACCACAACTGTGTGATTGTCTGTATCTGCGCAAAATGTAACGCTCAGCAATATCATAAAGGGATACATTAAAAGTTGGATATAGAGTGATGTATTAAATCTTATATCCAACTTTATCCACATGCATACAGTACATTACTGTAAAGTGTTACAGCAGCTAATATACAAAAGACATTACCAAAAACCAAAATAACTTTATGAAAGTATATTTTATGTTGACTTTAAGTATCTGTATTTATACATTTATTGTGAAGGATTTTGCTGAAGCTTTGGCTTATTTCCCCGACAGCGGTTCAGTGCTCGTGGGCAGAATGTACAGAAAAGCCACACAGAGGAAGTCATTAGTGTCTCTTCCTGTCGGAGGTCCATCTTTCCCACACAGCACTCTGACTAATGATAACGGCCCTGAACACACTACATTGAGCCAGAAATGAGACGAGAAACCCTCGAGACATTTTAATATTATATATACACTATATATATACACACACACACACACACACACACACAGTATCTCACAGAAGTGAGTACACCCCTCACATTTTTATAAATATTTTATTATATCTTTTCATGTGACAACACTGAAGAAATGACACTTTGCTACAATGTAAAGTAGTGAGTGTACAGCTTGTATAACAGTGTAAATTTGCTGTCCCCTCAAAATAACTCAACACACAGCCATTAATGTCTAAACCACTGGCCAAAATAGTGAGTACACCCCTAAGTGAAAATGTCCAAATTGGGCCCAATTAGCCATTTTCTCTCCCCGGTGTCATGTGACTCGTTAGTGTTACAAGGTCTCAGGTGTGAATGGGGAGCAGGTGTGTTAAATTTGGTGTTATTGCTCTCACTCTCTCATACTGGTCACTGGAAGTTCAACATGGCACATGGCAAAGAACTCTCTGAGGATCTGAAAAAAAGAATTGTTGCTCTACGTAAAGATGGCGTAGGCTATAAGAAGATTGCCAAGAACCTGAAACTGAGCTGCAGCACGGTGGCCAAGACCATTCAGAGGTTTAACAGGACAGGTTCCACTCAGAACAGGCCTCGCCATGGTCGACCAAAGAAGTTGAGTGCACGTGCTCAACGTCATATCCAGAGGTTGTGTTTGGGAAATAGACGTATGAGTGCTGCCAGCATTGCTGCAGAGGTTGAAGGGGTGGGGGGTCAGCCTGTTAGTGCTCAGATCATACGCCGCACACTGCATCAAATTGGTCTGCATGGCTGTCATCCCAGAAGGAAGCCTCTTCTGAAGATGATGCACAAGAAAGCCCGCAAACAGTTTGCTGAAGACAAGCAGACTAAGGACATTACTGGATTACTGGAACCATGTCCTGTGATCTGATGAGACCAAGATAAACTTATTTGGTTTAGATGGTGTCAAGCGTGTGTGGCAGCAACCAGGTGAGGAGTACAAAGATAAGTGTCAAGCATGGTGGTGGGAGTGTCATGGTCTGGGGCTGCATGAGTGCTGCCGGTACTGGGGAGCTACAGTTCATTGAGGGAACCATGAATGCCAACATGTACTGTGACATACTGAAGCAGAGCATGATCCCCTCCCTTCAGAGACTGGGCTGCAGGGCAGTATTCCAACACGATAACGACCCCAAACACAAGTCCAAGATGACCACTGCCTTGCTAAAGAAGCTGAGGGTACCTAAACCCTATTGAGCATCTGTGGGCCATCCTCAAACGGAAGGTGGAGGAGCGCAAGGTCTCTAACATCCACCAGCTCTGTGATGTCGTCATGGAGGAGTGGAAGAGGACTTCAGTGGCAACCTGTGAAGCTCTGGTGAACTCCATGCCCAAGAGGGTTAAGGCAGTGCTGGAAATAATGGTGGGCACACAAAATACTGACACTTTGGGCCTAATTTGGACATTTTCACTTTTGTGTACTCACTTTTGTGGCCAGCGGTTTAGACAATGGCTGTGTGTTGAGTTATTTTGAGGGGACAGCAAATTTACACTGTTATACAAGCTGTACACTCACTACTTAGTTCTTGTTGTCACATGAAAAGACATAAAATATTTACAAAAATGTGAGGGGTGTACTCACTTCTGTGAGATTCTGTGTGTATATATATATATATATATATATATATATATATATATATATATATATACACATACATACATACATACATACACACACACAGAGACACAGACCTGCACGCTCACTCACGCCCACTCACGCACACACTCGCACACACATGCACGCACAATCACACACACACTCACACCCACTCATGCATTTACGTACTCACACACACCTGCACGCTCACTCACGCCCACTCACACATTAACGCACACACTCGCACAAACATGCATGCACACTCACACACACTCACGCCCACTCACACATTCATGCACACACTCGCACGCACACTCGCGCATTCACTCACACACTCTCTCACATACACGCACACACACACACACACTTGTGCGCACTCGCACTCTCACACTCTCACACACTCACTCTCACACACTCTCTCACTCACACACTCAGTTGTTCCTGATGGAAAGGTGCAGCTGTTTGAGTGTTTCTGGGTTAAGGGCTAGTATAAATCAAGCTAACCCTCACATGATTTGTTCTCAATATCAGAACAGCTGAACAAACGCAGAATGACCAGAGGAAGAGATGTAGTCTATAGAGGGAGTGTGTTGGCAATCTCCTAATGAGTCCTGCATCTCCTGAGCTTTTCTTCTCACTGACAGATACTTCACATTAAAGCAACACCAGACCAGCGCTGACACAGAGAAACGCAGATGAATGGTAGAATGTTTACTAAAATATTACTGATAAAGATAATATTACAGCAATCATGTAGTGTATGTTTTTTATCCGCTGTTTAGAAACAGAACTAATGATGCCAGATTCGCAAATGAATCGCTCTAAGGGTTTGCAAAAAGTTCTGAATTTGTTTGTGACTCAGTTTGATTCATTCAGACAGTTCACTCATGCACTGAATCATTTTCTCATGCATAATAACAGGATAAACAGAACTCAAAGAGCACTGGATGAAGTGGATTTTACACTATCGGTCAAAGGTTCAGCTTTGATCACAGGAATAAATTAAATTTTACTATACATTCACATAAAAAACAGCTATTTTAAATTGTAATAATATTTCACAATTTTTACTGTACTTTTAATCAAATAAATGCAGCCTTGGTGAGCAGAAAAGACTTCAAAAACATAAAAAAAAAAACTGTAATTATTCCAAACATCTGACCAGTAGTGTACCTACAAAACTTCAAATGTCTTTTATCATTAGTCAGTCTCCAAAGCACAATTAGAGCTGGGCTTGCTGCAGTGCACACTGGGAACATCTTGATATATGAGGCTGTGTTACAGGTCCTTGTATGGATCTTTAAAGGACTTTTAGATGGTCAACATGTACAAGAAGATCATTAAGACCAGATGAGTCTCTTCCACCAGCTCTATACTGAAGCCAAAATAATCAAGATTTTATTTTTGCTATTAAAAAATGCTTAGTAGCTTTATATTTTAATAGCCATAGACTATGAATATTGTTTGCTCTTTAATGAATTGCCTTTGTTCCTCTATTGCAAGTCGCTTTGGATGAAAATTTTGGATGTAACACTTCACAAAAGTTCTCAAATCAACCAAAGAGAACATCTCCTATCATCCGAACCTCTCTTCCCTCTGAGTATCTCAAAATTCACTAAACTGACTCTGAATACATGACTTATTTGTTTGGAGATGCTGTCATAGTTTGGCATTAATTATGCAAAAAGAGATTATGCAATTTTCATAAGCTTTTCCTTATTAATCACAATCAAGGGCACAAACGCCTTCCGGCACAAACAGTGCTGCGCTGAAGCATGATGGGTAATCTGAAATACAGCGGCTCAAAAAATGTGCTTAGAGATCATGTGAGACCTGCGTGAGAAACACTGTCAACATCAGCAGGGCTTCAGTGCAGACCTTTTACATGCATCAATGCACCGCATTTTAATAATTATGGGACGCAATGATACGATACACATCAAAATGCTTTACAGTGGACAATGAAACAGAAAGCCAAGTGATTTGATTCAAAGCAGCTTCACAGTAATAAACAGAAAAATAACAGAATCAATGATGCAAACTTCATCAAATATGAAATAAATTCACATTTCAGCTGAAAAGCAGCTCTACAGAAGACAATAGTGTCATTATTCAGATAAATTCAGCTCTCATCTGATAGTGTCGGTGCATTAAACCAATAATATTACTGAATATTAATTCTGTCTTTTAAACCCAACTGAGCGAGCCAAAGTTTGCAAAGATACACAGCAAACGTTGGTGGATTGGACATATTTCAATCTGCATGTTCACTGCCAATATCCACATTCTCCTGGACTCAGAATCTTCCTGTGATTCATAGAGGTTTCAGATCAGACCGACGACACAGTCAGTCGTTTAGTAGAAATGTACATAAATGTCTCAAATACATAATATGATTCTTGTCTTTGGGACGTCTTACCAAATACATTGTTTTATTTAAAAGAGAACTTGAGAAAAAGCAGATCATATGTGTTAAAGGGGTCATAAATTGAGAAATCAACTTTCCTTTGAGCTTTTGATATATAAAAGGTCATCATACTATAAGAATATCCTGTAAGTTTCAGAACTGAAAGCTTCCTTGTTAGTCCAATAAAATCTTTTATTGACACCAGGCCCAGCGAACAAATGTGAATGTGTATCTAGGTGAAACGCTGCCTCCACAGAAGAAATCAACGCCTTCCTCATCATTGCAACGTAACTCCCTTCCACTGGCGTGTTAGTGAGATGACAAGGAGAGAAGAGCAATACAGGACTAAAAATAACATCACCTTTCAAAGGATCCTAATGCAGGAATATGGTTATTTATTTTCAACAATGTGAATGTCTCAGTTGAGCTTTATTTATTTGTATTTGGTACATTTCACTGTGGATTCTTTGGTAAATCAATCGCATTTCGGTGCAGGCTTTGCAAACAGACTTTTACGATATGGACTCGACAGTAATGCAACAACATGTAAGTAACTGTGTTCATTCTAATGCCTGATCTGATATGTAATGATTCATGTACAGTCAGATGTTCTTTATGTGTCAGTAAATCAAACCAGTGACTAAACGGTCAACTTCACATTGTTTGTCTTAGTAGGATGAAAATAATCTGTTACTTAAACGGTGATTAAATTATATATAGAAAGCGATCAAAGAACGCTCGCTTTACAATCGCTGGAGCTGTCAATCAAACAAGTTTATCAGTGACTGAGTTCTTGACTCGCGCCAAAACTCACATTTTATAGAAACGAATCTCTTAGTTACATCGAGTTTGCACTGTTAGTTACGTTGAAAGCATTCGTTAGTGTGCAGAAATTGAGCTGCAATGATGAGATCACTGCTTTCATGCGCTCAACAACATGTCTGTGATCGGCTACAATGTTCATCACTGCAACCTTTCATGCCACGATCTAAATATAATGCCATAGATCTAAATCTAATGCAGCACTTTTCACAATTAGTTTTATATATATTTCACAATTAGTAATAACCTTGAGTAGTAAAAACGTGCTAAAAGAGAGATTAATACTTGGCTATTTTAAATGGAAAGATGTTAGCCAATCACAGCAGTGGGCGTTTACACTGAAGTCTCACAGCAGACACGCCCCTAAAAACAGAGTGTTTAAATAAGAGGGCTAAAATCAGGGTAGGAAAAATGCCTTTTATTTCTGAATTTTGACAATTTTTGGTGTAAAAAGCATACTAACATTATAAATGCACCCCAGGAAACATTATAAAACAATAAAACAACGCAGTTCATGACCCCTTTAAATATAGGGTGAGATACAAACTGTTGAACTTCTTAATTTCTTTGATGTCTATTACAGCATTATATATTGAAAACGTCTTTGGTTTGGCTTGCAGCAGAACTTCATTAGAGAAAAATAAAGCAAATGTGCAGGAAGAATCAAAGAGCAGCACAAAATGTTCCTCCGTAAATCAAACACCATGAAGGCAGACGACATGATGTCTGGCCCCTGAAACATTGCAGTGTCCCTGGAGCTAAAAAACCATGTGCTTCAGGAATCTCATGATAATCAATACGGCTGTCTGTAGAAACCAAAGCAAAGCAAACCTTTGCCGTCTGGAACTGCGGCTCTCTCAAGGGCAAGAGACACACTAACACAAAACTTCACATCATAACACTAGCTACGTTTCCATATAAAGCTGCAAATTTAAAGGGGACCTATTATGCAAAGTTCACTTTTATAAGGTGTTTAAACACTGATTTGTGTCTGCAGTGTGTGAGAACAACCAGCTTATAATGGTCAAAATGCACACACTCATTTTTTTTTTTTTTTATAATTCCCATAAATCAAAAGCAGTCTCTTCAAATGAGCTGATTCAGAGTCTCCCCTGCAATGACGTCATTGTAGGGAGAAGCCCCGCCCATAGCCGATGACAATCTGCCTTATTAGCATAGACACAGCCCTGAATGAGAAGCACAGAGTCCACCATTTCTTTATCCTCTCTGTAGCAGCTGGAGTTGTACAATGTCTGTGCCAAAGAGGCATTACAAGAGTTGTGTTTTGGGATGTACCAATGCACATAAGGGCCTCCATAGACTCCCGCCATCTGAGTCACCGAGGACATCGTGGTTAAATTTAATTTTCGAAAGAAATGTCCTTAAGAAAATCAGATCCAGTCTAAGTAAGTATCACGCATCATATGTTATGAGTCCTTCCAAAGTGCCTTTCTGAAAGAGCTTGTTGGCACTCTGTACAGCTAATGTTGCAAAAGCTACCATTGTCTCTGCCTGTTTTCACCGATGCTGTCCTCGCGTACTATCAGGATTATCGTAAAATACAAGTTAAAAACTGCACATGAATGCCTTTTGAAGTCGCCCACTTGAATGCGACGAGCTCATAATTTTCTGATAGCACATGAAGGCACCAGGAGACCAGAGCTAAGCAGTTATTTTTATCCCGCCATGCTTTACCGTCTGCATAATTAATAAACGCGCATTTATTATGCACAGTACAGTCAGATGACTGAACATATAAGGATGAATGCTACTTACAGTTTGGGCATTTTCAGTGTGTGATTGTCCTGTTTTGTTGTTGCCTGTATGCTGCTGGAGTGTGAGTTCTTGAAGCTCCTCTCTCTTCTTGAAAGGGGGCCGGGAGCAGCAGCTCATTTGCATTTAAAGGGACACATACAAAAACGGCGCGTTTTTGTTCACACACACACTTGGGGGACATCAGAGACTTATTTTACATCTTGTAAAAAGGGGCATAATAGGCCCCTTATAACTTATGCACAAAATTTGTGAATAAACTGCGTTTCTACCCCATGTGTTCAAGAGAACAAAATCATCACTTCTTGGAAAATCTCAAACCAACATTTGAGATGCTGCAATGTGATTGGTCCACTGGTTAGTCCAGTTATCCAATCACAGCCTCTGCTGAGGCAAAGTCACATGAGGTTGTGAGAGATTTATTCGGTAAATGTGTTTCCATCATAGTTTATCTGCATGTCTTCTTACTGGATAAAAAAAATGATCATGTTTTAGAATTTATGCACATCTTGCCATTTCCATCCAGTGTTTTTTTTTTATGCAATATCCCAAAATGATAATGAACAAATCAAAAATTAATAGAAACTTCACACAAATAGCCATGATAACTGTGCATCACAGGTGTACGTACAGTATAAGGTCTATTATACGGATTAGAATGTGGCTCATCCAATCAGATTACAGAACTCCATGTTAACATGCTTTAATTCAGTTATCATGCTGCGCTCTTGAAGTTTTACCTGGAGTAATTACTCAACGTCCTGCTCTCATACAGACAGAAAACTGAGAAGCGCAGAGAAATCAAAGAGCAACGAGCCCCTAAGCTGCGTGTTTCATCTTCTTTAAGGATTACAGAAGAACACACACTATTGATCTTCAAAGCTCGTGCACGAGCACGTGTGTCGCACGTTCACCATCGGAGAGGAGAGTCGTCTCCATCACACTCCCTCCAGAAACGCACTGCTTTCACCGCAAGAAATAAAATCCCTGAGACAAGCACTGTTTCCCTGAGGTTGTAGACTACACGAATTAGCAGTATTCAGTACTTGACATTCTTCATCCTCAAACCTTTAACCACATGCACTGCCTTATACTCGAGTACAGCGTAACAGCCTGTTTTAAATGCACTAGAGATCGTCAACGCAATGACAAACTCACTGGCTTTCACACAAGTTCATTTCACTGCAAAAAATGATGTTTTTCCTCAGTATCTTTGTCTTGTTTTCCAGTACAAATATCTAAACATTCTTAAATCAAGATACATTTACTGGACAAGCAAAATTGCTTAAGATATTAAGTCTTGCTTTCTGAAAAATGAAGTGAGTTCATGCTTAAAACAAGAAAAAATATCTGCCAATGGGGTCAGAAAAAATCAGCTTGTTTCCCTTTGAATTAAGAAGATTATTATTGAAGATTATTTTTCTGACCCCATTGGCAGGTTCTTGTTTTAAGCACAAACGCACTTCATTATGAGACATTTTTCATATTAATGTCTTAATAAAATCAGGGCTCCAGACTAACATTTGAGAGCAGTAGCACCAGTGCCACTAAGTTCTACAGACGGAGGCGCTAGCACCTGATTTGGTAGCGCATAGTGCCATACTGAACTGACCAACAGCTTCAGTGATTATAAAAGGAGCCCTCTTTACGTGCTTCGTGTAATTCATGCGCAATTCGAAAAAAAAAAAAAAAATGTTTTTCATGAGATTTTGTGACTTTCCCTACTTCATACATTAGTACAAAAAGTGCCAAACATTGACAAAATTGATTTCTTGATTTGATATTTTATAATAGTGATTTAAAAATAAATAAAATATAAATTAAATATAAATATAAATTCAAAAGAAAATGTGTGAAAAAATTAGGGAGTAGAAATGGCTAATAACCAATAAGTGTCCCTCTGCCGTCATCTACTGGTTATAGTGGTAATTTCATGTCTTTTTAAAGTGTTTGTTTGCCACCAAGTGTTAGTTTAACCACATCTTGAAACTTTTAGCTTTACAAATGGGGACAATCTTTGAAGGATGAACAAATAATGTTTTTGGTCATCACATTAAAAATAACATAATAACATAATAAAAAAAAAATAATTCTTTTTCGTGCGTATTCAACATAGTAACGATGCAAGCTGCTTCTAAAAACACCAACAAAAGAAGAACAACAACATAGTGACGAAACGCGCACTGTAGAGCAGTTTGTCCATTTAGGGCTACTGTAGAAACATGTCGGTGTAAAATGGCGACTTAACATGTAAGGGGATCCGCGGTGTATAAGATAAAAATGGCTCATTCTAAGGTAATAAAAACATAATGGTTTATTATGTAAGGTCTTTATACACCACTGAAAACATAGTTATGTATATTATATTGCATTTCTGTCGATTGATCCTTCTAAAATTTACACAGTGCACCTTTAAATCGGATAATATTTAGAGCTTCGAAGTCCTGGAAAAAAGTTGTGTGAAGCACTTGAATGTCCTTGAAAAGTGCTTGAATTTCACTCTCACAAGATTGTAAGAACCCTGAAATGAATAACGTAAAAACATTCAACTATTTTTGCCACAATACCATGGTTACAGTTAGCATTACTACATTAAATCCATGGTGAATGTTGGTGATTTGTAGACTGAAAAGCCTTCTATAACTTCTTTGTTTATGGCACAATATTTCTCCAGGTGTCCACGTCTGAGCAGCTTGATCTGATATGGTTTATAACAGAGAATTCTGTGCCGAATTTGAATGCTTCTCACTAGATCTTGCAGCGATGTTATTAATTCTGCGGCAAAATCAAATGCTTTCTCACTGGATCGGTGTACTAACGGTGTCGCGTGATCAAAGATCGGCCTGAGAGTACCTGTTCTGAGCTTACGCTGCACTGTCTATTATTGCTCAGAGCTGACAAATGGTCAACGCTGCTCAGTTCAAACGAGTAGCGTGGTCTCGTTGTGCTTTCATCTCATTTGCCATTTGACGTTCCTCATATGCAACATAAAAGGCAGCACTTTTGGTCATTAATTTTGGTCATTTGGTCGCAGTCTGGAGCCCTAAAAAAATGCTTCTCCAGTAAATGTATCTTGATTTAAGGTAGTTTAGATATTTGTGCTGTAAAACAAGACAAAAACACAGAGGAAGAAGATAATTTTTTGCAGTGTAGTTCATGTTGACACAATCAGCAGAGCAATGACTAAATCTATGCATTGATATCTCCACTGTTGGGCATGTCTGAATTTCCCCAGATATAAATCTATAAGTCTGAGTCTTTGTTTACTCAAATTACTATCATTAATAGAGCAGCTCTCATTGTTTTCTGGTCGTGTGCTGAAGGACTAATACAGTTTAATGGCCGCTTTCAAAACACTTGCTGTGGAATATGGATGAGAACTCACAAGTCCACTGCAAACCTGGCTATTTTCTCTCTGCATTTATAAAGATGTGCTAAGAATTAAAATGTCACGAAGAACACAGGGAGGGCTGGATTTGTGTGCCATTAAGGAAAACACTTGGGCTATGTTTAACTTTAGCTGCTTATTTAACACTTCTGGGCCAAAGCCGGTGTCGAGTCTGTTCACGACACTTTAATCGCCTTCAGACACTGATTATCTGATCATTCACCCTCAAAGGCAATGTCATATTGAAGGATTTTAATGCAAACATGACCTATTCAGCAAACAAAAACATGTTCCCCTTAAGTTATAAACATTCTCTGAACATTCAAAACATTCCGCTTTAAGGGAACATTCCATTTTGTAAACATTATGGAAATGTTACCTCTGAATATTCTAAAAATGTTCAGAAATAATTAGTTACATTTAAAAATTGTTACATGAACATCCAACTAAAACATATCAGTAAAAGGTTCCATGTACAATATACAAATAAAGCTTTAGTGCTGACGTTTTGAGAACATTATTATAGACCAGATAACTCTGAATGAACGTTCTATTAATGTTACTGGAAGAACGTTTGTTCAGAACATTGCCAGAACATTCTGAGACCCTCTCATCTTCATAAGCTGGCTCTTATAGCATGCTGTCAAAAAGAGAATTGCATCAAATACTTGCATTGCATTCTGACTTGAGCTCTGACACATTTAGGAAAGCAGTGATGCATTAAAAGACTGCACCTTGTCCTCGGCTGTAGTCTGATTATGTGATTGCATTAGAACGGAGCGCTGTTGTAAATATCAGGGTTCAGATCGATAAAGGGCAGCAGATGGCCTCGCCTTTGAAGTGCCTCCATCCACTCGCTTCACGAGATCCGCAGTGTCCAGCGCATCGATTTTCCTGCCTGTTTATTTTAGCTTCCATGTCGTTATTGTGCAGAAGCTCTCTGAGACTCACCGCAAACCTTCTGCACAGTAACCAGACTCAAACTAAATGAACAATTACGATTGGCAATACAAATAAAAGACTGGACTACTGAACTTGGTGAGGGAGTAAATAACTTGGTTGATAACCTTAACTGCAACATAATATTCGTTAATCAAATTGTAAGTATGATAATCTGACCCTCGAAGATGTAAGTCATGTGAACAATTCAAATAAAATACATAGAAACCGTCCGCTAAAGAAAACATCTATCATGATGCTTCGTACACTGTTTGATTAATAGAGGGCTCAAAACCATGATGTGATGCTGTGATTGACACATGATCTGTGCTGATGGATACTGTATTAAAGCAAGAAAAACACCTGCGAAATAATTCCTCTTAGTGACAAAAATATTTTAATATATCAATGAATTAATTTAATATTAAAAATATTAAATTTTAATATATTAAGAAATATTAATATATTAATAAAAATACAAAATAACAAAAAAGCATCATGAGCATATATTATAACTATCTGTGTTCTTTTTTTGTACACAAAAGCTATCATATTTATGCAAGCAAATTTTCACCACATAAGGAAAAATTATGACTTTAAATGCCATAATTGTGAGATAAAATTGAAATTATGGCATACTAAATTGAAATCATCACTTAAGAAATCAAAATTATGACATACTAAATTGAAATTATGAGATTAAAGTAAAAATTATGACTGTTTAAATTATGATAAGTCAATTATGAGATTAAAGTAATTAATTATGAGAAAAATTTGAAATTTATATACTAAATTGAAATTATGACTTAAAAAATGAAATTAGGACATAATAAATTAAAATTATGAGAAAAAAAATTAAAATTATGATAAAATCTCAAAATTATGAAAGTCAAAATGTCAAAATTATGACATACTTAAAGTTATGACAGTCAAAATTATGACAAAATGTCAGTCAGAATTAATGATTTGTTAATTTCGATTTATCGCATAATTGTGACTTGTGACATAATTTTGACTTTTTAAGTCAAATGTGATTCCACACATAAAATGTAGCACACAAGTTTTATCAAATTTATTTGAATAGTGCTTGTCACAATACACAATATTTCAAAGCAGCTTTAGAGAAAATCATGATGTTAATGTTTATAATATCTTAATATCTTCATGCCTTATAGCTGCACTTATCAGATTAGAGCTGAATGATAACAGTTATATTTCGTGATGGTATAAACAAGCAGTTGAGATTTGAGCATATGAGTAAAGTTGGATATAACTCTATATCCAACTTTATACAAAGAGCTGGGTGATAAAATTGTTACATTTTGCAAAGATATATATATATATATAAAAAAAAAAAAATCAAGCAGATAAGATTTGCTATATAGTAAATGACTTTATGAATATACTGTATATATGCAGATACTTTTGGATAAAGTCATGTTATGGTCCTTTTATGGATTTTTTTTGTTGTTGTTGTCGTCATTTTTGTAGCTCAACATGTCATTACCTGTTAAATGTCTCCTAAAAATCTCTTTTAGTGCTTCACAGCAGAGTGTCATACCGGTTTGAAAAGATATGAGGGCGAGTAAATGAAGAAATATTCCTTTAACAAGCTAGCAAATTCAAATAAAGGACGATTATGCAGCAGCAATTTTCACCTTGACTTCTCAAGTGACTGAGGAAGGCGACATACAGAGAAGAAAGCAAGAGATGAAGAAAGTGAGCATGATGTGTGTGTGTGTGTGTGTGTGTGTGTCATAAGACTTCTCGCTGATTAAATTAGTCAGTAAAGCCGATTTACTGAAGCAGTGGGGTGTGTGTCCGCCCATATCTGCTCCGCTCACAAACAGACGATACAGACAGACCGCACACGACCTGCGCCGGACCTTGAGCCGCCCAGCTGTCACAACTCACACGTGTGACACACAAGTCCCGCCGCACCATTAGCACATCATTAATTCATGCTGTTTGCATTCATCCATTATACATGCAGCCACTGGGGTTCTGGCGGGTCTGCCGGGTTCCTCATGGACACTCAGTGTAAATGTGATCATTGATCAGGGGTCAGAGAGACGGTGCTGATGAGAGTCCAGAGAGACGAATCGCAGGAGCGACGGCTCCACTAGTGTCTCACCGTCACCCACCACCGTCCGTACAGGGTTATTAATGCCAATTAAAAAAAAAAAAAAAACTTCCCTTACTTGAAATAAAATACATGTCAACTGAAATAAAAACTAATATAAAATATAGTGTTGTAGTCAAGAGCATCTAAACCGAGACCAAGTCAAGACAGAGTGTGTTGAGACCAAGACAAGATCAACACCACAGTGTGTTGAGACCAAGTCAAGACCGAGACCAAGTCAAGACCGAGACCAGAGTGTGTTGAGACCAAGTCAAGACCGAGACCAGAGTGTGTTGAGACCAAGACAAGACCAAGACCAGAGTGTGTTGAGACCAAGTCAAGACCGAGACCAGAGTGTGTTGAGACCAAGACAAGACCAAGACCAGAGTGTGTTGAGACCAAGACAAGACAAAGACCAGAGTGTGTTGAGACCAAGACAAGACCAAGACCAGAGTGTGTTGAGACCAAGTCAAGACCAAGACCAGAGTGTGTTGAGACCAAGTCAAGACCGAGACCAAAGTGTGTTGAGACCAAGACAAGACCAAGACCAGAGTGTGTTGAGACCAAGATAAGACAGAGACCAGAGTGTGTTGAGACCAAGACAAGACCAAGACCAGAGTGTGTTGAGACCAAGACAAAATCAAGGCCAAGTCAAGACTGAGACCAAGTCAAGACCAAGACCAGAGAGTGATGAGACCAAGACAAGACCAAGACCAGAGTGTGTCAAGACCAAGACAAGACTGAGACAAGAGTGTGTTGAGACCAAGACAAGACCGAGACAAGAGTGTGTTGAGACCAAGACAAGACAGAGACCAGAGTGTGTCAAGACCAAGACAAGACTGAGACAAGAGTGTGTTGAGACCAAGACAAGACCGAGACAAGAGTGTGTTGAGACCAAGACAAGACCGAGACCAGAGTGTGTTGAGACCAAGTCAAGACCAAGACAAGACCAGAGTGTATAGAGACCAAGACAAGTCAAGACCAGAATGTGTTGAGACCAAGACAAGACCGAGACCAGAGTGTGTTGAGAAAAATAAGATTATTTTTCTGACTCCATTGGCAGATATTTGTTCTTGTTTCAAGCACAAACACTTCATTTTCATACATTTATCTAAATATCTTCAGTCATTTTGCTTCTCAAGTAAATGTATCTTGATTTAAGAATTTTTAGATAATTATAACAAGACAAAAATACTGAGTAAGAACAGTGACATTTATGTCCATCTAAAAGAATAATAAATGATTATTTCACAGACACAAATCAGATTATCTCTATTTTCCATTCTATTAGAGCCTCAAAGAAAGATCTGAATCAGACGGGCAGTGAACAGACTGTGTGGGCAACTCATCTGAGACTCTTATTCTAACCTCACTGAAATGCTTTAAAGGGAAATATTATGGAAAACAGCACTATTGCTATTTTTCCTTGCCAAGTCTCTGTACTGTTGGTTTCTCATTTGCATAAAGTCCAGCTCAAATTCACTCTCCTGCGCTCACGATCGCCTCAAATCACAAACTGTCATTGAAAATGAATGACTTCCACAAATCAGTGTCAATGAGATTGCACTCACACAAAACCTTCTCTACAGTTATAAATATAAATCATTCGAAATGAAAAATACAGCTTTCCATTTCATTTGGGACTAGATTTTGAAACCAAGATTAAAGTGCATTTATAAATCAATAAAATACTACTAGAAGTGGGGAATACATCTCCAATAAAAGGCCTAATAAATATGACGTGACAATATGAACCAGAACACTCATCTGCATAAATTAATTAACAAGCATCTGAAATTTTGAATTAGAAAGATTACTGGAGCACATTTTACAAGAAAATACTATTCCAGTCTGTTTTATTTACAGCTTTCAAAAAAATCATTTTACAGTGTAGATTAAAAATGCACAATAACTGTGATTTTAAAAAAACGATGGAAAAGCAAAAAAATTGGTATGTGAATATGCTTAAATTTATTGGACCACCAACCAATGTAAGGTTGGTGCCACAGCTGTATTGGTGATATACACAGTATTGGTGGTTACCAAAATAATTTTTTTACACCAGTATGTGTAAGCTCTTTAGTGTTTCTAACGCTAAAATATAATTATTGTTGGGATTTAATGGATTTAAAGATAGATCGCACAAAAGTTTAATCAAAAGCAAGTCTTTGGAAACAACTAGAAACCATTTGAACAACAAAGACTGTGGAAAAATACATAAAAACAATGCCAGCAAAAATGCAAGCTGTTATCAAGGCCAAAGGAGGCCATACAAAATAAAAATAATATATATAATTTTATTATTATTATTATTATTATTATTAACAAGCATCTGAAAGACAAGAAAGACAAAAAAAAAAAAGCCCAAACATCTCATCGCCGTGTGAATGATGACACTCTCTGAAGAGCACACCATTAAAATACAGTAATTACACGTATTCAGCACATGCTCAATCAGCTCTCGATGCCTAATGAGAGCGAAGAGCATTAACGAGCTAGGAGGAGATGGATCCTGGCCTGCTCTCCTGCTGCCGACGCACTGAAGGAGAGGAAGGACACGTGCTGAAATAGCCCATATACCACCCGCAGACACGGGAAAAACACTTCCATCGGCCTCGTTAGATTTACTAGCCACCTAAATGAGGACTTAACCCGTTAACAGTGATATCTGTGTCTGTGTTGGGTGAGTTTTGCATGTGTTTTAGTTCCACTTCCTGTGTTTGAGTTTGTTACCAGGGGTTTTCATTGATTGTTTGATTTGTTGCACCTAATGTTCATTTTGTTGATGAGTCCGCTTGTGTATTTATTTTTCACAGGATGAATTTTGGATGTTTAAGCTTATAAATATATGACCCGTGTTGGCAAAATGAGTCTGAATGCGCACAGGCCAATTTCGAGCTACAGGCAAAACAAGTGAAAAATGTCAATTTTGGTCGAAATTGAGGTTTTCACAAAAATGAGTTCATTGAGCCCTCGCCTAGTGATCCCTATGCTCCAAATAGCAATTAAACATCTAAAAGTATCTTTATTTGTACATTTTCTGATTTTAAAGCGCAACAATCTAACTTTGTGAATATTCATAGCGAATTCTCGATGATTTGGTTTAATCCCCTTCAGAAGCGTCTCACACGATTGCGTTCCCAAACACCAGCATCCGAATGCAAAAGAACCTGACAGCATTTATTGCATTTATGATGTAGGAAAAAAGAGACTGATTGTAGCTGCTTTCATTTTTATTACTGATATTTTGAGCCAATTTATATAGAAGTAACAATTTTGTTCTCTTGAACACATGGGGTGGAAACTCTGTATTATCTGCAAATGTTTTAAACCATATTCCAATTCTGTGCATAAATTAAGGGGACGTTTACACAACAACAGACGACACCATTGTCAAAACGATCCCCATTCACACGAATCCGTGAAAACGATGTATTCTGCTGGCAGGCCATTAGATGGCAATGAAACACTATAGACTCAACATGTAATGCGCATGTGCGTTTTTGATGGTTTACAAGGAGACCGTTATCAAAACCTTGCACTCTGAAACCCGTTTTCAAAAGTTTGCATTTTCAGGCACCCAAAACGCCGTTGTCATGTAAATGAACGGCCAAAATGCATAAAAAGTTTTATGTTTTTAGTTGAAAACGGTGTTGTGTAAACAGCCCCTAAATTTGCAACTTTGGATGGAAACATTGATAATTATGGACGGAGTTAGTGTAAACAGCACCAAATGCGAGTCATTTGCACTTGGTTTAAATAGACACTCCGTAATTAAGGTTGTCTGGAAACGCCCCTTACCATTACGGGCAATAGTTGCATGTGCTTCAGTTGAAATGTAAATAATGGCGTCAATATTGCCGTATCAATTTGAGCCTGGATCAGACCCAGATAGCAGTAATGAAGAGGGTCAAGCAGAACCTCTGCAAGCACGGCTTTTAAAGGACGTTTCTGAATGGTAAGTATTTCCATTTGTATTTGTGTCAAAGTGTTTAGATATGCTGTCACTTGTAAATGTTACTGCTGTTTGTTAGCTTTCAATATACGGTTTTAAAGCTTTACTGTAGCTGAATACATGACTGAGTAGTAGCATTTTTGTAAAGATATTGTTTAATGTATAGCATGAACAACTGTTTGTCTATGAACATAGAAGTTTGTTGGTGTTTGTAGGCGTTTGTTGGAGAAGTATGCAATAGAATTTAGCTAACTGGCTAGCGAAGCCAAACCGCGTTGGTCTTTGTTTACGTCCTTGATGCAACCAAAAAATTCGCAACAGAAACTATACGTTTAAAAGACATGTACAAACAATAAAACATACTTACAGGTTGGGGCCCATAAACAGCAGCTTCTGCTTTTAAAGTGAGAACAGCTTCATCTTTCAGTAATAGACTTTGTGCAAATCCAGCATTGAACTCGTGTTTCTGGAAGCTGTCTTCCATGAAATGTGAAGCACAGACAGCTAAATTAGCATTATAATTGTCAGGAACAGAATTAAACAAATTTTAACCATTGTTCCCGAAGTCCAGCGTCCCTTCATCTTCCGTAATGCCGCGCGACATGGCCTCGCCCACTTTGTTGTGTGTTTTCGTGGGTAGGATATATGTTAATTGCAGGGTTAGTGAGGTCACCAACCTGGGAAGAAGCTCGTTGTAGTCCCAACCGGTCGTAATTGTAGGCATTAAACTGCCATAACTTTAAAAGACATTATCTCTGTTTGCATTGAACTTTCAGTGCTGTAACTTTGCAGATACTGTTTATGCTCAAGCAGCAACATTACACACTAACTAAAGTTAAAAAAGTGAAATCGCAATGAACGTTTAAGTAAATGGTTGGTTAACTGTTGGGGAAAAACATCTGATGTGTAACACTGTATCAGAATTAGATTCGTGTGGTACAGTAGGTCTTAATATATAGGCTGTCTGTTTCATTAATGTTAATCACACAACTGTGGAATCATGGAAAAAAAGTTGAATATATATTTTTTCCTATAGATATGGGTTTTTGACTTGGTTTGTGCCAAATTTGATGGTATTACCAGGGATTTTAAGGTATGGTTGCTAGATGATTTTGTTTTGGAACCTTCAGAAAACTTTAACTCGATTTTTCTCAAAATTGACTGCTGACTCTATTTTTTTGTCGGATTCCAACAAATCATACACCATTTTGAAGGCTTTTAATAGAGAATGTGAGAATAACAATACCTAATTTTGCTCATTTTGCCAGCATGGGTCACAAATACATTGTGAAAGTGTGTATTAATACTATAATCCACCTCTAAAAAAAGTATAGAGAGAACAAAGAATATTTTGAAAGGCACTCTTGGAATTAAACATTTAGTGTGATCATACATCATTGCATAATATGTAATATAAAAAAAAACTGTAGGTCGCATTCATTGCATACAGCTCAGCTGGCAGCACACTAATATTAATACTGTGTGTAATATTGTTTATGTGGCCAGAAGCAATAACCTGGCAAAAGCCAATTGAGTTTGCAAAGTGAAATGACAGGATTGACATGATTTTCAAACGGCACGCTGAAGCAGAACTAAAGCACCGTTACATTCAATAAACTCACTCAAGTGAGCAGCAATCTGCCAATCACACAGCGGGTCGAGGTCCTCATTTGCATACACGCCGAAGGGAGCCAACGGTGCTCAGGGCAGGCAGGGCTTTTAAGGTGTCGGTTATAGTGAAATGGGGTGAAATTTCAAGAATGAGTCAGTCGACAGCCATTATTTCACTACAATATTCCAACAGAATGGAGCAAACTGTCTAGTAATGCCAATCTCACCCAGGGTGAATATTTTCACTCTATCATATTTACTAACCGCTAACGTTCATTAAAAATAATGAAAGAATCCCACATCTACTTAACAGTTCAAGGAACAGAACAGAAGAGCAGCACTTTCATCTTCAGAGTCTGACGTGTTCTGCTGTAAACGAGCAGCTTTAATTGGATCTGTGCGGGTTTGAGCTGCAGAGATGATCAGGAGGCAGGTGTGCATGTTTCAACTTAATCTGATATTGCCAGACAGACAACATCCTTCACTTTCAACCCACACAAACACACAAACCCAGAGTCATCCAAGCAATGTAGTTAAGTCTTAAAGTGATAGTTCTCCTGCTACTGCTATGATGCTTCTGCTTATATGGTGTTGTTTATGATATTTCTGGCCTGTTTGATGCTTGACAGACATGATCACTGAATGGAAAAGAGCTGCATGAAGAATCTAATATTTCCTGCCATGTGTGTGTTTGTGCTGGAGGCAGAATACTGTCAAAGGTCAACAGAGACAGAGGAGAAAAACAAGCAGGGAAGGCGAGCTGTGTGTGTGTGTGTGTGTGTGTGTGTGTGTGTGTGTGTGTGCGTATGATGAATGAAGCCTAATGAGGGAAGCACAAGACAAATAAAAACCACAGTGAGAATTAATGAAGGAGAGATGCAGTATCTGATGAACACATGCATCAAAACCACATCAGCCACACATATATGGTGACCAGCGTAACTTTAGTATCATTAAGATACTATTATAGTTTTTTATTAATATTTTAAATATGTCTATATAGTTTAATTTGTATGTGTTTTCGTTTTTTTAGTACATCATTTATAAAATGTGCTCAACTGAGGCAGATAATTGTTTCATCCGATAAGAAGACATGCACATAAACTACGATGGAAACACATTTACCGAATAAATCCCTTTAAAAAGTCTTTGCCTCAGCATAGGCTGTGATTGGATAACTGGACTAACCAGTGGACCAATCACATTGCAGCATCTCAAATGTTGGTTTGGTGGTTCTGAAACGCCTGAGCCAAAGTCTGTCATCAGAATGATTTGGTTTAATTCCCTCCAGAAGCGTCTCACACGATTGCATTCCCAAACACCAGCATCCGAACGCAAGAGAACATGACAGCGTTTATTGAGTTTCGTCTGCCGCTCTGAGACACAACTCATTTATGATGGAGGAAAAAGAGCCCGATTGCAGCAACTTACATTTTTATTACTGATATTTTGAGCCAATTTCTATAGACGCAATGATTTTGTTCTCTTGAACACATGGGGTGGAAACTCTGCTTTATCTGCAAATGTTATATACCATATTCCAATTTTGGGCATAAATTAAATTGGCAACTTTGGATGGAAACATCGCTAATGATAGGCGGAGTTAAGGCCCCGATATACTTGAAACGAAATCGAAGAACGAACTGATGTGACATCATTTCGTACAAAAAAGTTCGTTTGGAGTTCGTTTTGGAAGTTCAAAACAGCTTTCCAAAGCGAACTTTCTGGAAAAGTTTCGGCTGGTAAACACCTTCGTACTACCATTGGTCCATGGCCATTACATAAGGTAGGTGTGCGCTGAGGATCCGCCTTCTTTCACTCGGTAAATCTTTTCCAGTTCATTTCTCCTCTCGAGTCCGTAGAAGTCAGACGTCTGCGAATGAAAACATGAACACTGGAGAGCTGCTTTATAGTAGAAAACAAAGTTGTACTTCTGATGTAATGAGAGACTGACAGTTTTTCGTGTTTAATACGGTAAAGCTGCTTGATTTTAAGCAATCCATTTTATAAAGTGTTATAATATAAACGCAACGTGACTTAACTGGAGTGCCGAATTACAGAGCTCATGCAAACAAACATATCCACGTTGCCATGATCAGATGCTTTTCTTATGCTTTATTAAAAAATCCTTGCTAGTTTCTCAATTTTGTTGTGTGCATTTTATTACTGAGAAGAAAGCATGCAACATTTTTACATATTCATCTAACCGTGTGGGGGGCATCAGATGTTCGATTACAGTATATAGCTGATCACGTATTTCAAGCTTCGTTTTACCCCTAAATGAAGAACGAAAAAGAACTTTGCTTGAAGTATATCGGGGCCTTTAGTGTAACAGCACCAAATGCGAGTCATTTGCACTTGGTGTAAATAGACACTCCGTAATTAATTTGACTTCCCTGAAACTAACAGATGAGAACTGAGTTGATCTGAATGACTCTAGAGCTGCTTTACAGCTGAAATGTGAATTTGTCTCATAATTGGTGATTTTTACAACATTAACTATTACTGTCCTGTTTATCAATGTGAAGCTGCTTTGAAACAATCAATGTTGTATAAAGCACTATAGAAATAAAGCTGACTTGACTTGACATAAAGCATCATATAAGCACTATTTCATCTGCAGATATGAGACTTATTTCATTGCACAAACAACGAGAGCTATGTGAAGTTTCTTTAAAATCATTCCTTTTTTTGTGTTGCACAGAAGAAAGAGACGGAGTGTGCTGACAGACTTTATATTTTTGAGTGAATTATTCCTTTAATTTGTCATTTAAAAAATGGTGTAGCAGTAGAGATGAGCACTTGTACAACAATTATGGAGAACAAACATCAGAAGAGCAGAACAGCAGAGCCTCACGCTGACCTCGATAGCGTGTCGACTGATGCCGCCTGCAGCCGAACGACACGCCGTAGGGTGAAACGCGTCACACCGATATGTTATTGAAATTAAATATGCATGAACTGAGAATAAACATTTCACATTTGCTTAGTGAGACAGTCATTTGTATTTGATAACACTGCAGTGTGTGCTCGTGCATGTATTTGCATGTCTGCTCTTTTAATGAAGGAGGTAAAGACTCAGCTGTGAAACACTTATCAAGCACACAGAGTCCCCGATCTCTCTCTCTTTCTCTAGCTGTCATCTTTCTGTTTGGAGCTTCAGTCTGACTGCTTTACCACTAATTCCAAGTTGCTCTCTTGGCTGGCATCAATAATTCAGCAGAGTGTGATTCAGAATGTGTCCTTCACTGAAGATGCAGCCTGTAGTCTGGGAGAATATGAAAGAGAAGAGTAAAGCATGCATGCATGACATTTTGATGGAAGATTATAGGAAGACTTGCATGCACTGATGAAATTATCACTAGCTATGTTTCCATACAAAGCTGCGAATTTGGAATATGGCATTAAACATTTGCAAATAAAGTGGTAGATAGAAATTAGCGCAAAATATCAGTAATAAAAATGTAAGTTGCTGCAGTCGGGCTCTTTTTCCTCCATCATAAATGAGTTGTGTCTCAGAGCGGCAGACAAAACGCAATAAACGCTGTCATGTTCTCTTGTGTTCGGATGCTGGTGTTTGGGAGCGCAAATGTGTGAGACGCTTCTGGAGGGAATTAAACCAATTCATTCTGATGACAGACTTTGGCTCAGGCGTTTCTGAACCACCAAACCAACATTTGAGATGCTGCGATGTGATTGGCCTTTGAGGGATTTATTTGGTAAATGTGTTTCCATCGTAGTTTGTGCGCATGTCTTCTTATCAGATAAAAAAAAAAATGCATCCATCTCAATTTAGTTTTTTATGCGTGTTTTTAGAATTTAAGCGCATCTTGCCATCCATCTATTTTTTATTTATTTTTTTTGCGATATCCCAAAATAGGTGGATGGGAACATAGATAATGCCTGATTGAGCCAAACAAAGTACAAAAGAAGTGGCGTGGCGTGGAGTGCAAAGCGGGTGGCGTCAGCTTTTGATTTCAAATCCGCATTTTTCCCCAACTCATTATTCTCCCTTTTCCCCATCGCATATCAGCTCGGAAAAGTGTTTATTTTAAATAAAAATGAAGAAAATATTCGAAAAGTAGAAATGAAGTGCCTAAAGGGTAATTAATAGTGGGAATAAAGCATTTAACGGGTAGGAGTAGGTGTAGGGAGGCTTTAGGGACTGAGACAAGTAATGTCCCAATAAGGCAGGATCCTTTCATGATTTTAATACACTGAATATGTTGTTAATATTGTCTTATTATATACAATACACTGAGGTGTAAATAATATCTGCCACAATTTATATTAAGTATAAAATAGCATCTAACTACTATTTACACTAAGTGTGAAGAAAATAATTTTTGTTGTTATTTGCACTTAGTGAAAATAGCTGCTGCCAATCAATAATATTACTGAATATTAATTGTCTTTTAAACAATTGACTTTTATAGTGTTTTATTCATTTGCAGTGCTTGATTAGTGAACTTAGTTCTTCATTTAATTGATGATTCTTGTATGCAAAAGAGCTGCAGGAGGAAATTAACATGAAAAAAAAAAACAGCCTACAGAAGAACATTAGTGAGTAAATGTTGACAGAAATGTCATTTTTGTTTGAACTCTCAATGATTTTGGACTTTATGTATAAGCGGAGCCTGATTCTACAGCCCAATGTGTGTCACATATTTCCTCTGAATGCTTTCATGTGAGGATCATGAGGAATAACCTGTTTTCTCATCTAGCAGCAGCATGAAAGCAGCTGTACGATGACGTAACTCAAACCCGCAGTGTTCCTCCAGCACTGATTATGAATGTGAGAATCTGGTGGAAGGGTGAGAACATCAGACGCACAGACAGATCAGATCTTGTGTCTATCCCAGAGAACTACTGAGGATCCTGCTAATGATGTGCATATTATTATCATAGCGCGATTATACCGGCTGCTGCTATTTCAGTAAAGCAGCAACCCAACATACTGTTCTTCTTTGTCAAAATCCCTGAGACCAAAATACAACTCGTCCTTCAGCCTGTCAATTTCTGAGTGAAGATTGTTTCAAAGTAAACCAATTTGTTTCAGTGCAGAATGTTCGTTCTTTCTTTGTCTGAATGTACAGCCAACGCATCCTTCAAATGCCAAGGATGTCAGAAAAGGCTTTATGAATCCAACATTCAAAGGTTGACTTGACAAACTGTCCTTTTCTGGTTTTCTAGCTATACTTCTATTCTTTGTACTTGTAGCTTAAGAAATGTTCATCAGAAAAACAACAATATACGTCACTAGACTTTAAAGAAAATTCATTAGATTATTTTTTATTTGATATGTCTCTCAGCTAACAAAAACATGTTCTAAGAAGGTTTTGCAAACGTTCCTGTTAAGTTATGAAAATGTTATTTCTGTATGTTCTCTGAATGTTTTTTGAATGTCTTAAAAACGTTAGGGAAACATTCCATTTCGCAAACATTATGTGAATGTTACTTTTGAATATTCTCTGAACATTCCGAAACAAGTACATTCAAAAAAATCTTGGCTTATTTTTTCTTCCCAAGTCTTGGGTTGAGCCTTTTGGGTCATTTTTTGAGGTTATTTTTCCAGTGTTTGAGTAGTTTGTGTTACCCAGATCCTGGGTCAGACGTAACAGCCCAGTTTTTGTTTTACCCCAGATCCTGGGTCAGACATAACAACCCAGTGTTTGGGTAGTTTTTGTGTTACCCAGATCCTGGGTCAGACAACCCAGTGTATGGGGAATTTTTGTTTTACCCAGATCCTGGGTCAGACATAACAACCCAGTGTTTGGGTAGTTTTTGTTTTACCCAGATCCTGGGTCAGACATAACAACCCAGTGTTTGGGTAGTTTTTGTGTTACCCAGATCCTGGGTCAGACAACCCAGTGTATGGGGAATTTTTGTTTTACCCAGATCCTGGGTCAGACGTAACAACCCAGTGTTTGGGTAGTTTTTGTTTTACCCAGATCCTGGGTCAGACGTAACAACCCAGTGTTTGGGTAGTTTTTGTGTTACCCAGATCCTGGGTCAGACATAACAACCCAGTGTATGGGGAATTTTTGTTTTACCCCAGATCCTGGGTCAGACATAACAACCCAGTGTTTGGGTAGTTTTTGTTTTACCCCAGATCCTGGGTCAGACATAACAACCCAGTGTTTGGGTAGTTTTTGTTTTACCCCAGATCCTGGGTCAGACATAACAACCCAGTGTATGGGGAATTTTTGTTTTACCCCAGATCCTGGGTCAGACATAACAACCCAGTGTTTGGGTAGTTTTTGTTTTACCCCAGATCCTGGGTCAGACGTAACAACCCAGTGTTTGGGTAGTTTTTGTGTTACCCAGCTTCTGGGTCAGACATAATAACCCATGTTTGGGTAGTTTTTGTTTTACCCAGCTCCTGGGTCAGATGTAATAACCCAGTGTTTGGGCAGTTTTTGTGTTACCCAGATCCTGGGTCAGACGCAACAACCCAGTGTTTGGGTAGTTTTTCTGTTACCCAGATCCTGGGTCAGACGTAAGAACCCAGGGGTTGAGTTTTTTTATCGCGGGCTTTTTGCGATCTCTTCACGAGAGAGCAGTGCAGCTCCGTCAAACTGGTGCATGTCTTCGATAAAATACAGGTTTGTGTGGGTTTTATTTTATCTAAAAATTTGTTATTCTGTATATCATTTAATTTTATGCAGAGCAACATACAGGGGCACGATGTGAGTCACCTAAACGAGTGTCACGTCAGTCTTTACGCGTGATGAAAACGCCTGATGCTTGCATAAAATTTTATGATTTTATTCAAAAACATACAGAATACAAATACTTAGGATGTTAAGATACATTCTCAGAATTCTACACTGATTATTTATGGACAGGTTATGGAGTCAGTCAGCATTTTTTCGGCTACGAGTGAAATGCAGGGCAGTGGTCTGAAGTTAGCAGTTCCCCCACTGAACACGAGCCACCTCCGGCACGAGATCCTGCGCTGTTATGGTGGAAACAGGACAACAGAGACTGGTCGATTACACTTGAATTACTTCTAAATGTTTAATTTTTACTTCTAATATTTGTTAAACGAGCTTAAATGTAGGCAATATGTATTAAAAACGATATAAAATATACTTTACTATAAAATATGAACAAAAATAAAGGAATTATAGGAAACCAGTGGTTGTATGGAGTATTTAAAAAAAAGTTAGGCAGTTTTAAGTTGATCCGCAAACATTAATTCATGTATGAAGTAAAAGAAAAAAATAAGCTAGTATTATAGTAAAAAGGAATCAACCCATTATACTGGGTTAAATAAACAACCCAATTTGCTGGGTACAATTAACCCAACATGTGTTCTGTCCTATATTTACCCAGCCCTTGGGTTGAAAACAACCTGAATTGTTTTTAACCCAGTGTTTTTTGTAACAGTGTAGTAACATTTGAAAAATGCTAGATGAAAAGTCCAACTAAAATGTTTCAGAAAAACGTTCCATTAACGACGTATAAATCATGTTTTTATGCTAACGTTTTGAGAACATTATTAAAGACCAGATAACTTCGAACAAACATTCTATTAACGTTACTGGAAGAACGTTTGTACATAACTTTGAGAGAACCTTGCCAGAACATTGTTGGTCACATTAAATAAAACCCTAATCCAAAACAACTTCCAGGCGCTCCATCCTGTCCTAAACTCAACTCATTAGCCCCTACATAACTGTAATTACTTTCACATTCATAAGAGCAGTGATTTTGAAGTAACAGAAGTAAGTGTGGAGTCCATACTGTAACTAAATGGGTCATTTTGTGTCCCGCTCCATATGATTATAAACCCACAGTGAACTGACCTCATTTCTGGCTTTTGTGACACATTCTGACCTATACAGCAGACTTCAGGTCTCGTCTTTCAATGTGACACATTCAGTCTGCATTCCAGCACAATTCGACTGATAAAGCAGCACAATTCGACTGATAAAGCAGCACAATTTCCCTGGATTTCCATAATCCTCGCTAATTAACCAATTAAACAGCAAATGATGTAATTGGCAGGTTTTGTTCAAACAGACTGTAGCTGATCTCAACAGTCACATTGTTGCAGGAATTGCATTTGAAATGTAATGCGCATTAATGAGGCAGAAACCCAAAAGTGGAACATTCGCATTGTGTAAAATCTCACAATTGGACATTAATTCTGATCAATCATGATCATCTCAGTATGGTCTATATTTATAGGGTAAGTTTAAGCACACAGTACTCAGTAAAAGTGAACTTAAATTAAGAATAATGCATGTTTTACTGTCAATGAGCCATAATAAAAGCACCTAAAAATATGAGCACTTGTATAGATGCATTCTGAAACTCATAATCTGGACAAGTCAGCCTTTCTTACAAAAATATTATTGTCATCGTTTTTATAGAAGCAAGCATTCACCAAACACCATCTAGCAAAAGCTCATCTGTCAGTCATGTGTTTCTAACTGCTGTGACATCAGAAACACTGTTCAAATGTTCTGTCTGTTGCATTAAAATGTGTAGCATCAACTGTTTAAAAGTCATGTTCAGAGTCAGACCTGCTGCACATGTTCACTTCTAAGAGAGTAAAACTGCGGTTTGATAATGTTGTGATTATTATAATGTGGTGTTTCAGCTGCAGCGTTACTCACCATCCTCTTTGTCGTCGAACACTGGTCTCTTGGATGAACTGTTCGCTCCCATCCTCTTCTTCCACTTGCCCCAGTGAAACATTGATGCTCTGATCTCATTCCTTTCAGTGCGACTAAAACTGATGCTGATGCCTCTAAAACACGAGCATCTCTGAGTGACAAACACCGATGATGCGCTCCGATTTGCGCTCCACAAATTAGGAACAGAGAGACTCGAGCACAGAACCACAGAGCTGAATCTGTCTCGTGCCGCTCGAACTGACGACAAGCCTCAGCTGCGGCGCGTATATGAACCTCCCCTGCGCGAGCCTCGGGCACGCGCGCGCGTTCGCGCCACTGAACTGTAGAAAAGGTTTTGTCAGGTTGCTTACCAACGTGCGCCAGGTGCAACAAAGGTTTTCACATAAAGAGAAAATAATATTTAAGACACTTCAGTTAGGGTACGTTTACACGACAACGATGTAAGTAGTTTTTTCCTTTGCTTTTTTCGCGTAGCCTACAGACGGCAACGTTGTCAAAACGATCCCAGTTGACACCGATCAATGAAAACAAGTACAAACGCTGTATTCTGCTGCTATGCCAGTAGATGGCGATGTCACTTTGTAAACAACGCGCCTATAGACTGAACACGTAACACGCATGCGCATGGCTTCACCGTTTTCGTAAATTCGCGTTTTTGTAGTTTACACGGAGACGATAATGGTATCGTTTTTAAAAACTGTCATTTGAAACCCATTTTCAAAAGTTTCTGTTTTCAGGCCCCCAAAACTTTACTGTTGTGTAAATGAACGGCCAAAACGCATAAAAAGTTTGTTTTTAGTTGAACACTGTGTCATGTAAAAGGTCCCTAAAATAGGTTACTTTAATTTTGGCCTGAACATAATGATATATATTTTTACATTTTATCTTACCATTGAGATACTATTACAGTTTTTATACGTAGGCTATTTCAGTTTTTATTTCGATATTTCCGTTTTCATTTTAATTTTGCGTTTTTGTCATTTTGAGTTGTTTAAAATATGTTTCAAGTTTGTTTTTTTTACTAAGTAGTTTTTATAAATTTCTATTTAGTTTTAGTTATTTTGGTAGGCTACATCAAACCCTGGCAACCAGCTGAAATAAATTAAATAAATTAAATATAAAAAGTTTTTTATATTTTATCTCAAGCACATAAAAGGTTTATATATATATATATATATATATATATATATATATATAGTTTTACTTAACTAGTATAATAACCCTGCTGATAAAGAAAACTTCTCAAGGGTGAGGTTGTTTTTGTTCTTTATAATACAATTAAATTATTAAGCCTAATATTTTTGATATTAACAAAACCACATAATTAATACTTTATTAAATTTAACCATTTTGTTACCTGACCAAACATCTTATAGTGTACAGTGCCATGTACTTCATATCTGTTGTTGACAATACTACATTATGAGCCATTTTCTTTATTTTATTTAATTTTTGCTTTTATATTTTTGTTTAATTAACTGTACTTCTTATTTGTTTTAAAAATTAATTCATTAAGAAATTTGGGACTTTTCACTCAGACTAAGTTTTGATGCATTCTCTGTATTTTTCAAACGCGTTTAATGTTTGGCCTCCGACGGTCACCGTGGTTTTGGTTTCGCTTTCATGCGCCGTCACCATAGCAACGACTCACAACATCCCAGCTGACAGTCAGATGTAAATATTACACCATAACCTTTCAACAGCCGCGGATAATGGCAGAAATATGACCGATTATATTTTATTACTACAGTATTATTGCGTTGCTCTGCTGCAGTGCTCTGAACGTTGGAATGATGAATGATCATCTCCATTTGAGCCTCGACTGTGAAGAAGGAGCCGTAAAATCTGCATCCCTGAACGACATGCTGCACATGAGCAGAAGAGGACTGAAGGACATCTCAGCTTCTGTGTTACAGATGACGCATCTAAAGGTGATCAATGTACTCGTTCAGTCTGACTGTATGACGTCATAACTTGTACAGTTTTGCTGATATAATTCACGTGCGTGTTGTAGAGTTTGTATCTGGAGGGTAATGAGATCAGCGGGTTTCCTGAGCATTTCTTCAGCAGTTTTCCGTCTCTTGTCTGGTTGGATGTGAGGAACAATCAGATCACAGCTCTTCCAGTCGCTGTCGGCCAGCACATGTGAGTTAAACAAGCATTTTAAAGGAATAGTCCATGTTAAATAGTCCACTCTTGGGCCGGTTCACACAGAGCGCGTGCTTCCATTCCACTGCGCTACTTTTCCATTGTTTTTCTGTGTAAACATGCGCTTGACGGACGTGCATGTACGGCGTTCAAAAAAACGCGGCGCCCAAGTTTGTATCATTTGGCCAAAAACAAAAACAAAACTGCATGCATTTTGCGGAAGAACATTGTTTTGGTTGTGCTTCGGCTCTGCGTGACGGTGCGGATGAATATGATTGTCCTACTGCTCATAAAACATTGACTACTAGACTTAAGAGATATAACTGGTTTAGATGGAAAGGATCTCAAGCTGACTAGCTGAAGACATTACTGTAGCTTTTTTTTATTTTTTATTAATAGACACGGGACATCCTTGAAAATAAATTCCAGCGCTACAACCATAACGAAATGACCCTTCACAGCAGACAGTGCTTTAAAGTGAACTCCTTTAGAAAGCGATATATACGGCAATTTATCTGTTCAGTAAAACTTCTTACTCACCTGTTGAGTAATAAATACACCATCATCTCTGTATCACTTTTACAACATTTCAAATCCCTCAGTTCTCGCCATCTCTAAAAAGCCAAGCCGATGTTGATTCTTGTTTTATTACAAGCTCTGCTGCGTTATCTGTCAGCAGACTCTCCTCTGTTCGGCGTTTGTTTAAAGGATTAGTTCACTTTCAAATGAAAATTAGCCCAAGCTTTACTCACCCTGAAGCCATCCTAGGTGTATGTATGAAGGTATATTTGGTGCAAAACAACTGAGCACCTGTGACAGTGGAATTTGTAGTTGTAGAGAATGGCCACACATGTGTATCAGTAAATTTGAAGTCACAGAGAAAAATGTTTCAAGAGTTGCAAACTTGTAGATTTTTTTTCTCTCCCACAAACACAACACAACAGTTACACCTTCTTAAATTCTTCATTGCAGGTGCAGAAATCCTATTCTACAAAACACAAATTAAGAAACTCGTACGCTCACATTTTTGCTACAGTTGACGCAGTGAATGTGGTGCAAAACGTGTTCACACACCCGCATCAAAAAATGTGAAGTCACGGACAAATTTTGCTCATCCGCAAATCAGTATGTGAATTCATCAAATGAGAGTTGCACACTTGTAGAATTTTTTCTCACAAACACAAGTACATAAATACAACTGCTTGAATCTGCTGCGACGAGTCTCAAACACTGTTTTTCGCTTTCAAGTGACAAGTTTTGCGCGCTCTCCCTTTTGCACCATATGTCTATGGAAATGTGGAGCAAAAGTGAGCTGTGCATCTGTAGAGGCAGCGGCGGGCACTGTTCTGAGATCAGAGAATTTCGGCCAATCAGAAATGCTCAGTTGTTTTGCACCAAATATACCTTCATATACAGTATATGACTGTCTTCTTTCTGATGAAAACAATCAGAGAAATATTAATAAATATCCTGACACATCCGAGCTTTATAATGGCAGTGAATGGGGGTCACTAGTATGAGCTGAAGAAAGTGCATCCATCCACATCCATCCATCATAAATATGTGCTCCACACGGCTCCAGGGGGTTAATAAAGGCCTTCTGAAGCGAAACAATGTGTTTGTGTAAAAAAATATCCATATTTAAACAAGTAATGAAGTCAAATATCGAGCTTCCGCCAGACCGCCTTCCGTATTCAAGTTACAAAGAAAGTGCAAACTGGCATCGCGTCAGTTAAGTTGAATAGGGAAGGCATATGACGTAGTGTAAGCTTTGCAAACTGCAACAGTTTTACACTTTCTTCATACGTTGAATACGGAAGGTGGTCTAGTTTTGTTTAAATATGGATTTTTTTTTACACAAATGCATCGTTTCGCTTCAGAAGGCCTTTATTAACCCCTCGGAGCCGTGTGGAGCACATATTTATGATGGATGGATGTGGATGGAAGCACTTTCTTCAGCTCATATTAGTGACCCCCATTCACTGCCATTATAAAGCTCGGATGCGTAAGGATATTTATTAATATTTCTCCGATTGTGTTCATCAGAAAGAAGAGAGTCATATACACCTAGGATGCTTTGAGGGTGAGTAATGCTTTGGCTAATTTTCATTTGAAAGTAAACTAATCCTTTAAAACAAGTGATTTTGATTTAGGGGCTCCATGTCAACCTTATTCGCTCGTTGTGACAACTAACCTCTGCCACTCCCACACCAGACATGCATCAAAACAGCCGGAGCAACTTTTCTCTATCTATGGATATGACGAGACACGCATGGGCGAGTGACGCATGTACAAAATATCCCGTGAAAACTATCCCATCAGGTCTAAAATATAAACACTTATAATAGGCTTAGTGAATCAGGGTAAGACAAAAACACGTTTTGGGAGAAGGATTGATGATGTATCAACTCATTATTTAAATTTTGTTCATTTTAAACAAAAAAAGTTACATAGTGTACCTTTAAAAAAAGTTCAACTTTATCTTAAGACCTTGCAAAATCGTGTTCTGTGTGAACTGCCCCTTAAAAATAAAGTTTTCTTTATTGGCATTGATGGTTCTATGAAGAACCTTTAAAATCCATGGAATCTTTCCATTGCACTAAATGTTCTTAATAGTGGAAAAGGTTCTTTAGATTATTCACATGTTGTTCATACTAAGAAAGTAATGGTTGTTTTAAGAACTGATCAGAGAACCAAAAATGGTTCTTTTATGGCATCGCTGCGAAAACCATATATGATTAATATAACAATAAACTATAAAATGGTGATTTGAGTGTGAATGATTTTATCAGTGTGGAGTGATAGGAAAGAAACAAGCACAGATATAAAGGAAATCATAATCTTCCCCAGTAGTTTTATCTCATTTTCCAGTATAAAGTTAATCTTATATCAAGATACATTTACTTGTATAGGAAAATGACTTTTTAAGAAAAATTATCTGCCAATGAGGTAGAAGAATAATTGGTAACACTTTACTTAAAGCCTTTATATAATGTATAATAAAAGTATTTTTAGTATTTTCATTAATTACGCCTTCTTATAATGCATTAGTCTCACGAATAATTATAACCACAGTCACAATACATTATAATATGCCTTTAGAAAGTAGAATGCATTAAAATACATGACAAATAACGAACTTAAGTAAATTTGCTTCTCCAGTAAATGTATCTTTATTTAAGAATGTTTAGATATTTGTGCTGAAAAACAAGACAAAATACTAAGGAAGAGTATCATTTTATTTGCAGTGTGATCAATTTTACAGCTTTAGACACAAATATTAGGCCACAGAACAACGGCAACGACCAATCACGATACAGTATTCCACAAAGACAGGGATTACATCATTGTAAATAAAGCTTTGTTTTAAAAGAATGAAAAAAGAAGATCTTGGAAAGCATTAAAATTGATAATTGCATTTGCACTGTAAAAATGATTTTCCTACTCAGTATTTTTGTATGTTTTCCAGTACAAATATCTAAACCATCTTTAATAAAGATTAGGATTTTAAATCTTAAGATATTAGATATTCATGCATGTTTTCTGAAGAATTTATTCATTCTTGTCTTTAAGGTGCTTGAAGACATTACTTTTGGAGGGCAATCCGATCACAGAGCTTCCCCCAGAGCTGGGTGCGTCTTACAGTATATCATACAGAGGACGTGATAAATGTGTGTTTGGTTCATGTGACGCTTCTCTTCTCCTGCAGGTAATCTGATCACGCTGAAGGCCTTGAGCCTGAGGAACTGCCCTCTCACATTCCCTCCCCGAGACGTCCTGGACCGTGGCCTGCCGCAGATCCTCCACTACCTGCGCCGCTCTCAACTAGGTGAAGGTGAAAACAACCTGAGAGCGAGGTGTAGATGTGTGTGCGTGTGCGTGTGTGTGTGTGCGCTTTGCCATCTGTGGCTTTGCATAAAAAGGATGGCCTGCCTCAAAAATAGCTCCTTGCCCTGGTTCTGCCTGACTGGTGTGAGTTCTGTTCCCTTGGAGACGCACGAGCTGCTCAGCTGGATTCTGGCGCTCGTGCTTTCAGTCCAGTGGATATGATCAATAACCCAATATAGACTCAATGTAATCTGAGACTCATTAGACTAACAAGTGTTCAACTCCGCTCTCATTTGATTACGCGTTATTGGGGAATAATGCTGAGATCTTAATGAGGCTGAAGATGAAAATCAAGTGATCAGCAGGACTGGAGAGAACGCTGGCCTAAAAACCTCTCAGACTGAACTGAAATTTATTACACTGCAAAAAATGATTTTCTTGATTTTTCCAGCACAAATATCTAAACATTCTTAAATCAAGAAATATTTAATGGAGAAGCAAAATGACTGAACATAAGTCTTGTTTTCTGAAAACGTCACATTCTGTGATGTTGACACGAAGACAAATTTAAACTCGGAAGTTGAATATAGAGCAAAAAAGATTAAAGGGGACCTATAACGCCCCTTTTCACAAGATGTAATATAAGTCTCTGGTGTCTCCAGAATGTGTCTGTGAAGTTTCAGCTCAAAATACCCCACAGATCATTTATTATAGCTTGTCAAATTTTCCCCTATTTGGGTGTGAGCAAAACACGCCGTTTTGTGTGTGTCCCTTTAAATGCAAATGAGCTGCTGTTCCCGGCCCGCTTTCCAGAAGAGGGCGGAGCTTTAACAGCTCGTGCTTCGGTTGCTCAACAACAACAAAGCTGGAGAATCTCATGCAGACAAAATGAGGATTGTCAGTAACGGTGTTCAGCCTTACATTGTTCAAACCGGAGTCGACACTGATGGAGAGACTCAGGAAGAAGTTACAACTTTCAGAATGAAACTGGACGTTTCTGAACGGTTAGTGGATAAATTTATGTAGTTGCTGTGGAGTTGATTCAACTCATCGACTAGCATGTGCCGTCATGTTAATCTTTTGTGCAACTCCAGCGTTGAATTGACCCTCGTTTGTGAAGCAGTCCGGTGTAAAATGACGGCATGGCAACAACACTCTACTACAACAACTCTTCCTCTTCTCTAAAGCAGCCCAACATGGCCTCACACGCTTTGTTGTGTGTCCTCAGGGGCGGGTTTATGTAAATTTTAGGGTTAGTGATGTCACCAACCCGGGAAGAAGCTCGTTGTAGTCCCTACCAGCCGTTTGTTGTAGTACTTAAACAGAGAATTTTTTTAAAAGAAATGCAAAGTTTGCATTGAACTTTGAGCGTCGTAACTTTGCAGATGTTGTTTATGCTCAAACAGCAACATTACACACTAACTAAAGTTAAAAAAGTGAAATCACAATCAACCACCCCTTTAAGTCTTGCTTTCTGAAAAATGATGATAGTTGCATTTCAGCTTTATTTCAACTAACAAAAACAGTTTAACACTGGTGGTCAAAAGTTTGGAATAATTACGATTTTGAAAGAGTCTCTTCTGCTCACAGAGGCTGCATTTATTTGATCAAAAATACAGTAAAAACAGTAATATTCATATTTTTGTTGGAAACAAATAGACATACTACTGTTCAAAAGTTTGGGGTATACAAGATCTTTTAAAAAAAAAATAGAAATTAATACTTTTATTCAGCAAGGATGCATTAAATTGATCAAAAGTGACAGTAAAGACATTTATAATGTTACAAAAGATTCTATTTCAAATAAATGCTGTTCTTTTGAACTTTCTATTCATCAAAGAATCATGAAAGATAAAATGTATCACAGTTTCCACACAAACTGTTTTCAACATTGATAATAAACAGAAATGTTTCTTGAGCAGCAAATCATCATATTAGAATGATTTCTGAAGGATCATGTGACACTGAAGACTGGAGTAATGATGCTGAAAATTCAGCTTTGATCACAGAAATAAATTACAGTTTACTATATATTAACATAGAAAACAGCTATTTTAAATTGTAATAATACTTCACAGTTTTTTTACTGTATTTTTGATCAAATAAATGCAGCCTTGGTGAGCAGAAGAGACCTTTGACCAGTAGTATTGTAGTTTCAGTTTTAGTTAACATTAACAACGGTTTAAAATATTGAAAAATATGAGCAAAGTCATTAAGAGAAGTCATTTAGTGATCAAATCACAGTGAGCACTAGTAAATAACTGTATCTTGATTTAAGAATGTTTAGATATTTGTGCTGGAAAACAAGACAAAAACACTGAGGAAGAAGATCATTTTTTGCAGGGTAATAGTGATGACTGACATGACATAAAAACCATTAATAAATGAAGTTTTTGTGTTAGAAGACCTCAGTGCTCATGTTTGAATGTTTGAGTCTTGTTTGTGTCTCGTTCAGAATCAGAGGTGGAGAAGCTGCAGCTGCGTCTCTCCAGCCTGGATGTGTGTGAGGAGGACGATCCAGACATACAGCACTTTCAGGAGCTCCGGCACAGGATCATCCAGATGGAGAGGGATGAATTAGGGGCCGCCGACCCCAACAGACCGACCAGAACCCAGTACTGAGCGAGAGCTGATTTTTTTAGAAAGAGAAACAGCAGATGCTTTATTAGATTCTGCTGCTGTTTAAACTTCATACAGGTCTCCGTGTCTGAAAAAGTCTGCGATCATCACTACTGAAAATACCTACTATTGTTTATTCTTATAAATGCATCATTACAATTTATATTATGAGCTTAACAGTTTGAGTGAAATGGGAAGGAAACCTGATGATCATGTTCTGATTCAACTGAAGAACATCTGACCGTCTGAAAGAGTCTCATTTACATAAAAGATGCTTTTATCAGAAATTGCTAGATTTCACACATAATTACAAAGAAACAGCAAGTAACACTTTGAATTAAACATGACATTTTGGAGTAGAAAAACTGAAATAGTATTTTCTTATGAAACGTACTCCAATCATCTTTTTGTTTTATTTGTAACTATATAAAAATATAGAGTGTAGATGATTATCTGTGTGTGTTTAGAACATATATCCGTTTGGAAATGAGTGTCTGACGTCAGACTATGACTGTGTGTCAGGAGAAACGAGTGGACGAGAGGAACAGAAGCCCAGAGCTGGAGCAGGACAGACCAGATGAAACAGAGACAGACGTGAGTCTGACTGCGGCTTTCAGAAGTGATGGTGCTGTGAGAATATGTGCTCAGTTAGATGAAGCAAAAGTCAATCTTACGATCTCCAGCAGTGGAGGAGTAAATCTGGTTACTTTTTCTGAACTCTTCAAGGGGAAAAAATAAATAAAAATAAAAATAATCGGACTCTGTTTTCCAACACAATGATCTAAACATCCTTAAAACAAGATTTATTTACTTAAGAATCAAGACGATACAAGATTTTATGTATTGCTTCCAGAGAAACAGAATTCTATGTTGTTTTTGTGTAAAACAAGAAAAAGCTGTTTGCCAACAGGGTCAGAAAAATAATCTAAATCATTAGGAAAAACAAGAATATTTTGCTGAACCCATTGGCAGATATTTCTTCTTGTTTTAAGTCACCTCATTTTGTTACATTTTTTTAATGTATATTTTAGTAAATTTATCTTGATTTAAAGTCCCCTTGTAGCCAATAATTCTATCCCTGAAAACTCACCTTTAATCAACAAAATTACATATTAAAGGGTTAGTTAACCCAAAAATGAAATTTCTGTCATTAATTACTCACCCTCATATCGTTCCAAACCCGTAAGACCTTCGTTCATCTTCAGAACACAAATTAAGATATTTTTAATGAAATCCGAGAGCTCTCTGGCTCATCCATAGACAGCAAGATAATCACCACTTTCAAGGTCCAGAAAGGTACTAAAGACATTTTTAAAACAGTCGATGTGACTGCAGTGGTTCAACCTTAATGTTATGAAGTGAAGAGAATACTTTTTGTGCACAAAAACAAAACAAAAATAATGACTTTATCCAACAATTTATTCTCTATCCTGTCAGTCTCGTACGCAGTTGACGCAGTGAATGCAGTTCAACACTTCCGGCTCAGTATTGGCCAAAGCTGATCAGGTGAGCAGCACAACGCATGCGTCTGATGCAGATGCAGAAGCCGTCCAATAATGAGTCTGCGTTGTGACTAGAACCTGGAAGCTCTGGACGTAAACAACGTATGAGAATGACACAGAAGAGAAGAGACTGTTGAATAAAGTCGTTATTTTTGTTTGGTTTTTGCACACAAAACATAAAGGTTGAACCACTGCAGTCACATCAACTGTTTTAACGATGTCTTTAGTACCTTTCTGGACCTTGACAGTGGTGATTATATTGCCGTCTATGGACAAGTCATATACCTCTCGGATTTCATCAAAAATATCTTCATTTGTGTTCAGAAGATGAACGAAGGTCTTACGTGTGTGGAACAACATCATTTTTGGGTGAATTAACCATTTAAACATTTTTCTTGTGGGAAAAAAATCTTCATGCCTTAAAATAGCTTGAATGTAACTCTACACCCTTGCTTAGGATCTATGAATATGCTAATTAGCCCCGCCTCCACTCACTCGCACGAGCTCAGAGATCCACTTGGTCAGCTTACTGAGGTAAACGCTGCACAATGGTATCGCTCCGTACAACATCGAACACATAACGGTAATTAATATGATTAGCCTTTTGCTTGACTATGTTATCAAACAGCTAATAATGTGTTGTTAATGTTACACAAAACATGTTCCCGTTCGCCATCTTAGTCAGACAGCTGCCTTCTAACAATCAGTATCCTTACAAACGCTTTGAACACAACGTCAGTGAAGAAAGGCATATACTTCATCATAACATCGTAATATACATCATTCACCCGCTATAGTGCTAGATCTACCCGATTTTTCATATCAACAGAAAAATATACCGGGATAACCTCGCTTCTCTTCTCTTGAGACTGCTTCAGAGTGGTACTATTTAATGATATGCTAAAGCCCACCAGCACGTTGACGTGATTGGTTACAAGGTAGTTTGTGACGTAAGAAACACCAGCGATTTCAAACCGAAACTGTAGATCATTGCAGTTTTAAAGAGAAAATACTCAGCAATGGTGTTGACTTATGAATTTGCACATGGTTTGTCTCAAAGCATATTAAAAACAGCACTTTAAGAATGTTTAGATATTTGTACTGGAAAACAAGACAGAAGTACTGAGGAAGAAGATGATGCTTTGCAGTGTGCGCTATATTCCTGGTGTTTAGAGTGCAGTTTAAGGCCTGTTCTTCATTCAGCACACACTGTAGGGATGCGTTTGTGTGTTTATGTGTATTTTAGAGTCCAGGAGCTGCTGAGGGAGCAGAGAAATCAGGCCAGAGTCACGCGGAAAGACCTGGAAGATCAGCCGGGGAGAAGAAGAGACGAGGTTCAGATTCACAGACACATCTTTCCCTTCACCTTTTGAGATAAAAGCATTTGATGTACAGTGAAAATATACTGCAAGCATTTATTCAAAATAGGTGTAAAAGGGTCATAAAAATGTTAAATATGACTGTTTTTAATGCAAAACAGCTATAAATGGACCTTAAGGGAAATTGAATTATAATAAAATGCTGGATGAAATGTACCCTTTAATGATCATATAAACGTATTTATAAATACATATGAGTGTTATATAATTTAGTGTTACATAATTTCAATAAGGGTCTTATTGTTGTGTTCTGACACACAGATTTCTGAAAAATGTGTGATCAAAATGAAGCGAGTTTATGCTTAACACAAGAACAAATATCTGCCAATGGGATCAGAAAAATAATCTTGTTTTCCTTTTGAACGAAGTTCATTTTTCTGTCCCCTTTGGCAAATATTTGTTCTTGTTTTAAGACTTGCTTTATTCTGATACATTTTTCTTCATATTTCAAGTCATTTTGCTTCTCCAGTAAATCTATCTTGATTTAAGAATGTTTAGATATTTTTGCTGGAAAACAAGACAAAATACTGAGGAAAGAACATCATTTTTTGCAGTGAAGCTGATGTGTGTTATTTCTGTGCCACTAGTGTCATCAAACAATGATGACTAACAAAAGTTATTTATAAAAAATAATCCTACTGCCCTGTCATTGGCCACTCAAACAGATAGCCCCGCCCCCAAACTCATGTGATTGGCTGAGTCAGAATTTGACAGCTCAATGTTCTGAAAGTGTCAGTGTTTCACTATTCAGGAAGTCAAACAATCAATGCAAGTTACAAGAAAGCAGTTTTAATATCACAGCATTACATGCAACAAATAAAATAAAAATGACAGCACTTAAAAACCAACAGACTAAAGCCAGTGTATTTCCACAAGAACACGTGACTCACTATTGAACCCACAGCTTATTTTCAGAGGTTTTCAGGTTGTTTTTATGGTCTATTTTCAGGGTGTGAAGACTTCCACATCCTCACATCGGACCCACACAACAGAGACACGTGATTGATGGAGTGCAGGAGAAACTGTGTTTATACTGACATCATGTGGTTAGTCGAGTAACTTACAACCAGTGTTGAGTTTTACTGTCTATCCTCACTCTTGCTAATTCCTTGTTTCTGCCATTGAATAAAAAAAATAAATCATGTAAATGCGACTTTTTTTTATCTCACAATTCTGACTTATTGTCTCAGAATTGTAAGATAGAAAGTGGGGTTAGAAAGTTGCAATTGTTTTTTATCTTTTTTTTTATTCTGTGGCGGAAACAAGCTTCAATAAGTTCCAGAACAGCATCACATACAAAATGAGCTGTACAGCTAATGTTTAGGATCAGTCGCACAAAAACATATCCAGATCACATTTCAACAAAAATCAAAAGAAAAAAAAAGGTTGTTTTTTTTAATCTTAACATTATTTTTTATTACAGTTAACCAAAACTTCCAAAACTATAATGCATCCAATTGTCATTCTGATGATTGACTGTTTTACTGTAAAAAAAAAAAAAAAAAAAAAAAATGTATGAATACATTAGAGTTTAACCCTCTGGTGCTACTTGTGTTGGGGTCAAAAATAACAGATATATATTATTTATTTCAATGAATTGAATGTACTATATTTTAGTTGATTTTTAGTTAAATTTTATATGAAATATATATTTTCCAAAACATGTTTTACACTAAAACTGTGAGAAAACCAAAGCCATAAATCTAAGCAGGTTGTGCTCCAAATTTGAGGTTGATATCTCAAAAAATGAGCTTTCAGTCAGATTTTGTTTGGGCGCAGTACCAAACGCTTCCACTAGATGAGATTTGTCTCGCATTTGTTTCCAATGCACTCATTTTTGACTGGAACAAGTGTGACTATTTCTCTCAGGACCATGTAATCTTTTCGAATCATGTCCATGATTTTCTTTTTGTGCTCACATAGCAAGTGCCAAAACCTTTACCAAGTTTCGTACCATTCTGATGTAAAAATAAATAAATAAATAAAGACATTAATTTTTTCAGTCAAAAATGACCGAACAGCACCAGAGTGTTAAATAATATATCATTGTTTTGTTTTTTTACATCACGGTGATGAGAATTTAGAAGGAAATGTGTTGAATGGTCATTAAAACAACGTCAAAATGCAAAAAAAGCTTCATTTTCCTTAAGCAAATATAATTTCTTGTTTCTTTCTTTTAAATTATGAATACAATTTAAGCAGCACATGCTCCTTCTATTTGGCCCTGAAGAATCAAATCTTTCCCTTCATATTTTGAGATAAAAACATACTGTAAGCATTTATTCAAAATAGGTGGAAAATGCTGATGAAAAATCAAAATGACTTTTTTATGCAAAAAAAAAAAAACTTATTATAAATGGACCTCAATGGGAAAATGAATGAACACTTTAAAGATCATATATATAAATCCAGATGAGTTACAGAGACTCTAACAAGGGTTTTAGTTTTCCTGTTCTGACACAAACCAGAATCAGCAGCTAGTAAAGACTCGATGTAATGCTGACGTCCACTGAAGAACAGACTCACAGGTCTGCTAATGGGACGCTGCAGGCGAGGGACTATTTCAAGCTAAATGTGTCGCTGTATGAAATGATGAAGCCTATATAAACCTCAGGCCTGCAATGCGGTCAGTGATCGAGAGCAGGAACAGAACTGAATGTTACAAATGATACAGACTGAAATCTGTGATACACAGATGACTCAGTGTTTCTGTCTTGTTTTCCAGCACAAATATCTAAACATTCTTAAATAAAGATACATTTACTGGAGAAGCAAAATGACTGAAGATATTAAGTCTTGCTTTATGAAAAATGAATTAAAATGAAGTGAGTTTACGCTTAAAATATACACAAAAAATATCTGCCAGTACTAATGGTAAACGCTCCACCTGCTGGATTAAACATGCAACAAAAGTCAAGTCGGATTTATTTATATAACGATTTCACAACACACATCATTTCAAAGCAGCTTCTACAGAAAATCATGATGTTAATGTTTATAATATATTAATATCTTCATACCTTAAAGTTGCATTTATCAGATTAGAGCTGAAACGATATAAACAATCAAGCAGTTGAGATTTCATATATATTTGATATTTAGTATATACTGCTTTACATGAGTGTACTGTGTGTATGCAGATAAAGCTGAACACACTTATATCAGGCTTTAAATGAACTGTAATTCAGCAAGCAGTAAAAATATGAACAGATGAAGCAGTGAAACTACTCGCATTTCTGACAAACATTGTCTATTAGATTTAGCTGTCAACATTTCTGTATTGGATTGATTTTACCAATTGCTTTTCCCATTAATTTACCCCCGTTTCTACACATCCTGATCACTTGCATGTTTGTTTATTACATATTTTGGCTAATTCAATCATATTTTCAGCTCTTTGATAAGAATGCATTAGTGTCACTTTACGATAAGATCTGATTTGTTACCATTAGTTAACATGAACTAACACTGAACAATACTTCTACAGCATTTATTAATCTCAGTTTATATTCATTTCAACATTTACTAATACATTATTAAAATCAAAAGTTGTATCTATTAATATTATTTAATGGACCTGAGCTGATATGAACTAACTGTTGCAAACAACGATTGATAAATAGGCTACTGTAACAAATGTGTTGTTACAATATGTATTAACTAACGGAATTTATTGAAACATTGTATCATTCTGCAGATTTGCTCATATGGAGCAGAAGTGACAAAAATAACAGAGTTTAAGGGTGAAAAAAATTATTTTTTTACAGTGTGTACGGATAGTTGATATATAATGTGTGCATAAATCAACATCAAGACTTCAGGGTAAAATATGATCATATAATAAGGGAAAGCCTATATTTTGATGATTGAATAAACAGATCAGCGTGTTTATAAAGCCACAGAAACACAATCGGTTGATTGTACAGATTACTTACTTATCGTTTACTCTGAACATTAACCTGGGATACGAGAATGTACTCTGTTTTATTTGCATATGTTCCTGTATTTATTCAAGAATAATCTGTTTATAAAGGCTGTAATCCTCAAACTTTCCTCCTGAAATCTATAACATTATCTCCACTCTCTAAATCAGCAATTATGCTTGACATGCTGTAAAAATGAGAAACTGACTGTGTTTCTTGTTAACTCTTCCTCCAGGAGACGAGGTTGCGTTTCGATCTTTCAGAGAGGCAAAAGAAGAGAAGTCACAGTTCACAAGATGCTTTTCTGAATGGCTTGAATAAACACAGTTCTCCACTTGAGCAGCAGGTGGCGCCGCTTCCACCATCATCCTCTTCATCATCCTCATTGTTTATTTCCACAGGAATCAGTCAGTGTCTGCAGCAGCCATTTTAAGGGCCTAATAGATCAGTGTTATAAGAAAAATGACAAATTACTTCCTGAATTCTGGAACTAACGTTCAACACAAGTCAAGAAATCACAGTATATGATTGTACAGCTGATAACTGGTGTGTTTTGAGAGAATTGTTTCATCACAGGATTGATTTATGGTGTTAAATCTGCAATATGAAGGCTTAAACACCAGTTTTGTTGCTTTTGCTGAAATTTTACATACATGAATGTACATTTTTCAATATTCCGCCAAGATTAATGGTTTTTAAAGAGGTTTATATATATTTTTGGAGACATTAGGGATGAAAGGTCCCAAAGCAAAGTATTTGTATTCTAGTACAAAAGGTCATTGCAAAAGAGGCTGGCTGTTCACAGAGCTCTGTGTCCAAGCACATTAATAGAGAGGCGAAGGGAAGGAAAAGATGTGGTAGAAAAAAGTGTACAAGCAATAGGGATAACCACACCCTGGAGAGGATTGTGAAACAAAACCCATTCAAAAATGTGGGGGAGATTCACAAAGAGTGGACTGCAGCTGGAGTCAGTGCTTCAAGAACCACTACGCACAGACGTATGCAAGACATGGGTTTCAGCTGTCGCATTCCTTGTGTCAAGCCACTCTTGAACAACAGACAGCGTCAGAAGCGTCTCACCTGGGCTAAAGACAAAAAGGACTGGACTGCTGCTGAGTGGTCCAAAGTTATGTTCTCTGATGAAAGTAAATTTTGCATTTCCTTTGGAAATCAGGGTCTCAGAGTCTGGAGGAAGAGAGGAGAGGCACACAATTCACGTTGCTTGAGGTCCAGTGTAAAGTTTCCACAGTCAGTGATGGTTTGGGGTGCCATGTCATCTGCTGGTGTTGGTCCACTGTGTTTTCTGAGGTCCAAGGTCAACGCAGCCGTATACCAGGAAGTTTTAGAGCACTTCATGCTTCCTGCTGCTGACCAACTTTATGGAGATGCAGATTTCATTTTCCAACAGGACTTGGCACCTGCACACAGTGCCAAAGCTACCAGTACCTGGTTTAAAGACCATGGTATCCCTGTTCTTAATTGGCCAGCAAACTCGCCTGACCTTAACCCCATAGAAAATCTATGGGGTATTGTGAAGAGGAAGATGCGATATGCCAGACCCAACAATGCAGAAGAGCTGAAGGCCACTATCAGAGCAACCTGGGCTCTTATAACACCTGAGCAGTGCCACAGACTGATCGACTCCATGCCACGCCGCATTGCTGCAGTAATTCAGGCAAAAGGAGCCCCAACTAAGTACTGAGTGCTGTACATGCTCATACTTTTCATGTTCATACTTTTCAGTTGGCCAAGATTTCTAAAAATCCTTTGTATTCTATATTAGAGGATTTTGGTTCTATAATATAAAAACCTCCTACTCCCCTACTTTTTTTCCCTCTCTTTCTCTCTTTTCTTTTGTCTTTATTGTTTGGTATGTTGTGTAGAATGTGATGTGAAAACTGAGTGTAATCTCAGCCTTTGTTTGTAAAATTGTTAGTTATGACTGCCTTTCTGTTGTTGTTCAACAAATATTTATGAAACATTTGAACATGGTAAGAGCTACTGAATCTTAATACTGTATTGAGAAGAATAAACCGCTTTGCATACACATAATTCATGTGGTTTATGCTCAATGGAAAAAAAAGAAATAAATAAAACGCAGGTCTGCAGTAAAATCAATCAACTAAGCTTAATCATTTTAATAAAACATTATTTTAACTCATCTTGAGGCCTCCTTGTAAGTTTCCAGGCACTTTACTGTAGGTGAACTTATGTTTAAGCTATTGATATAAAAATTAAAATGTATATGAAAATACATCATAACAGCAGAACTTGTTTATATGAAAACCAAACACACACACACACACACACACATATATATATGTTAACATAATATATAAATGCCAAAACTCATCTAATAAAATTTATGTTATGCTATATGTATGTATGTATGTGTATATATATGTATAATATATATATATATATATATATATATATATATATATATAATCAATGTGCCTTGTGCTCTAATAGGTGAGTTTACCAGTATGTCCAGGATTGTAAGTCTATGTTCTCTTCACTAAACACACATGCAGTATGCAGATGTGTGTTTGGTGCTGTTGAAGCTCAGATGGAGGTTCTCGTCTTTCTCTGGTGATGTCACCGCGGACGGATCCGTTGTAATCGCGTCGGTGGAGTTGATGGCGTCATTGCGCGTCCTGGCGGAGCCTCCCGAGCGCGCTGACGGATCGCAGTAGCAGCGAAGGCCGACGCGACCGTGGCTCCGGCGGCCGGGATCGAGCGACGCCAACCCGGACACCCGAGCAAGGAAAACATGGAGGCTGTAGCGGAGGAGCTGCGGGCCGGCTCCAGGATCCCGGTGACCGTCGACCAGATCGTCAACGACACGCTGGTGGTGACGCTCACGTACCGAGAGAGGAGCTACACGGGAATCTTACTGGACTGCAGCAGAAAGTGAGTCGCGTTTCTTTGTGTTTTCATGCAGAAACACAATTTTTGTGATGTCGGGCCCAAACAGCAGGCCAGGAGAACACAGTCAGGCCTTTATCAGAGACAATGAGAAGAACAGCAACCACCACCATCATTATCATCATCAGACACGCGTATAGACGAGAATAAATCGTTTCTTTTGTGTCGGATTGTGTGATTTTCAGTGTCTTGCAGCAGATGATGGTGTGATGGTTGGTTATTCTGCTTTAGCCATGTAGCAGCTGAAGCTGTTTCTTTGTATCATTTCCAGATGAAACACTGATTGATGTTTTCATGCACATTCAGTGCTGTCATCGAGCATTCATGAATTGTGACACGGGATCTGTTTAATTGAGTCAAATAATCATTATTCTTCATGAAGGGTCAGATGGCATTGTTATAGCCTGTGATGGCTGCCTGAACACACACAGTCAGTTTAAAGGTCAAATATTGTTCAGGTATACGTGTTTATTCATTTTATACTAATAATTGCATTTTGGGAAGTTAACACTTTCAATTTTGAACCTGTTTTCTCATAGTTAACACATTTAAAATGACCTGCATTGGTTTATTCCATATTTCACCAGTGGTTATTTTCAGATTCTATGGATCTGATGTGGAATAATCAAGTTTTTGTGTCACTGAACCTGAGAAAAATTGCTTCTCCAGGTTATATTCCATTGCGGATGGTTTATTCTGCCTGCGAATGTGGGTATTTGCTTGAATATGAGTGTCTGTCACACAGATACTGTGTGGTATTTATAGACACATTGCATCAGAATCTTATATCGCCTTTAATTTATAGAGCTCCAGGCCATCAGAGAAAAATGACTGCCATAGAACGGTTAATTTTTATAACTGTAAAGTTATTCCGTACATTTAGTTTAAAGGTGTATATATATGATATATCATAAACTGTCAAGACATGTTTACGTATTATTTTCAGGTTTTATTATCAGTGGTTAATCTAAAAAATTAAAATATTAATAACTTTTTATGTGCTATGTGTACTTTTCCTCACCTGTGCACTCTTAAAAATGAAGGTTCTTTATTAGCATTGTTGGTTCCATGGAATCTTTCCCTTTCACAAGGTTCTTTAGATTATTAAAATGTTCTTTACACTACGGAAAAAAAAGGTTTGTTTTGTTTAAGAACTGTTTATTGAAATGTTCTTTGGGGAACCAAAAATGGACCTTTTAGAACCTTTATTTTTAGTGCCATGAAGGATTGATTAAATCACTTTGAGATGTTCAAATGCTGCTTCACTGTTAGTTCCTGTTATGTCATCATGAATCATGTCCTGCTGGGAAGGTTTTTTGGGTGAATCATCATCGCTTGTTCACTCTGTCCTTGGACGTATCGCACTATGTTCAGAATATCATACTCAGATGATCTAGTGCACTTGCTAAGCACACTACATAGAATACTGTGTCCCACTACGCAGTGTTCCAGTGTGACGAATGAACCAGAAGTAACTGCAATTGCCATGTTTTTCTTCTCTTTTTTGACGTAGTATTTAATTGAGCTACCAAAAGCCACACATTTTTGCACAACACCTAGTTTATAAATATGCATTAACATTTCATTTGTTTACATTGCTTACCTACATTAGTTAACATGAACTAACAATGAGCACAGCATTTATTAATCTTAATGTTCATTTTAGCATTTACTAATACATTTTTTTTTTTTTTTTTTTTTTTTAAGATCACAACTTGTATCTGTTAATATTAGTTAATGCAATGTGAACTAAGTTTTATTAGTAACATTAACAAAGGTTAATTAAAGCTGTAAAAATACATTGCTCATTGTTAGTTAATGCATTAACTAAACTAATGTTAACCAGTAAGACAAGCTGCACACCTCAATAAGCTGAAAATACACAGTTATTTTTGGAAGTTGCAGACAAAACAAAGATGACTGGAGTACATTTTAAAAGAAAATACAGTTTCAGTTTCAGACTTTCAAAATTTCATGTGTAATTCAATGTGTTACTTGTTGTTTCTTTGTAATTATGTGTGAACTGTACTAGCAATTTCTGACTGAAAATAGTTTCTACACCAAATTTTTGAAGCGTTTAGCATAGAATCGTGCCTAATTTGTCAAAAAATAGCAAGCAGTGTACAGTATGTAGTCGGCTAGTGTTTCATTCAGGCTGGGAGTGTTTAAATAGCATCTAGTCGTTCATCATCTTAGCTGTTATACTATATATATACATACAGTATATTCTAATTACGCAGTGAAATGTTTCTTACTCTGGATACTGATACTCGACGCTGTAGGCCTGTAGTTATTGTGGCCTTGAGGACAGTAGCTTCAGGGGTGGGCGTTTTATTTTTCATCAAACATCTCAAATGATTGGTGTTTATTGCCTGAGGGCTTCTTCCTCTGTTACCCGCAGGACTTCCTTCTAAGGTTTAATTGATAATCCCGACACAATTAGATTTCAGGGCTGGATGTGAAAACAACCAAATCTCTTGGCCCTCTCCCTGTGTCCCCGGTGGTTTATGGGATTGTTTTTGTTCAGTGAGGTGGAGGGGGGTTCCGGGCCCGTCCCGTTGGTCTCTTTGTCTGTGTTTTCTAACAGCGCACAGCCGTGCAGCTCATTGCTTTGGCTCAGGTTGCATCTTTCACAGACTCCTGCTCACCTCAAGACTCTAGTGTGATTTTTAAACTACTGGGTCGATTTCACAAAACGTATGAATTTGTATGTAATAGTTGTTTCATTACATGCAAATATGCAACGTAAAGAAAATCTCCATGTCTAGTAATTGCAGTAGTGAGATAATGTGCTTAATTATGACAATATCACAATAAAAATAATAATGGTTGTCCTAAAATTGTCTTAAATTGCTTTATTATCTTGAAATATGATCTTAATGTGTTTTTGTGAAATTCACCCTGCTGCTTTTAAATTCCAAGCATAACAGAGTTTCTAAGAATAATGCACCGTTAAGGGTTTTGAAAGATGAAATGGTTTCTGGGGTATTTTTAAAGGTTACGAAAACAAACAGGTGTGGTTATGTGTTGCATGATATGACTGGTTTACTAACTAGTTTTTCCAGTCAAGAGTTAGCTTGTCATTAGAAATGATTAATCATGTATTTCAGTTCATGAGCCTTCAAATGTTTTGCAACACTGTGATAAGAGTGTTAAACATAAGGCGTTTTTTTTTTTCTGTGCCATCGCAACAGGTTTATTATTGTAAACTAAAACCAAAAAACACTATTTTCATTACTTTTAAATAAAATTATTTTATTTCAGCTCATTGTATCATTTTTGTTTAGTTTAAGTACTAAAATAACTCAAAATTGTATAGACATTTAATAAAAACTAATTATACTAAATAATACTGCATATTATGGCGTTTTTCCACTGCATAGTACGGCTCAGTATGGCTCACTTAAAGTGCCCCTATTATGCCTTTTTTAAGGTTCCTAATATTGTTTTGGGAGTCTCCTACAACTGGTTTACATGCACGCAAGGTCAAAAAACACTTTAGTTTTCTCAGAATATACATTTAATTTCACCTCAGTTCGTAAACGATTCATTAGAAGCAGTTTGAAGAATCAGTCTTTCTAAACCCCTCCTTTCCGTGAGCCTACACTGCTCTGATTGGTCAGATGGCCCAATCCTTTGTGATTGGCCTACTGCGTGCACCGTGTGCCCATTGCCATAACTGAATGACAGCCATCAGATCGCAAGACAATGTATGGACAGAAAAGATAGCATCGATTTTATCGTATCAATTCGAACCCGAGTCCAGCGATGAAATGTCTTAAGTAGTCGATCAACCAGAAACTGATTCGCAATCACGACTGGAGTAGGACGTTTCTTTATGGTAAGTGTCACCTTAGTTTGCGTTATTTGTAAGATGTGATAGCAGCGTCACTGTTATACTTTATGTAGGTGCACCTTTGGGACCTGTATCAGAATGCCAAGCGAAGCTGAAAACCTCTAACATAAGATAAATATTTAGGCCAGATGTGTACACAGACTTTTTCGTCATAACTATTAACAAAGTAAAAACAATGTCTGTATCATTGTTTGACATTATAATGGGTGTTTACTGTTTACAGAGAGAATACTTCAACTAGTTAGCGCGGACTAGCATTTTAACATCCGATTACAATACAGATAGAGCTCCACTCTACTGTAATAATAAAAACGCAAAGGAAAAAAACAGTTTGTTTTACGGTTATATGCGAACCGGGCCCACAGTTATGTTGTAAACTCCCACGTTAGCCGGGCACAAACGTGAATAGCTGATAATGCATTAGACTTTGTAAACAAAAGTCGTGCTCCACCCTTGATCATTACTCCAAGTAATAAGACAGACAAGCTGCATTAATCAACACATTTTTAGACAATATTGGACTCACATCTTAATAGCAGAACTACAGAAACGTGAGTTAGCCGGTTAGCACGAGACATACAGACTACAACATACGTTACACAACATAACATACAAAACTGTGAATTTTGAACGATCGCTAGAAAATATAAACCTCAATTATTAATCATACTTAGAGGTTGAGATTCAGAGGAGCAAGCTGGTCCAAATAAACTGGGCATTGATCCATATTTTAAGACCAAGCGTTTAGTGAATCCTGCATTAAACTCCCCGAGGTTTTAGAAGCAGTCGTCAGTAAAATGACGGGAACACAACAAAAGATTGTACTGCTGTCGTATTGTTGAAAAAATGTATTTTCCCTGGCGTCTGCGTGCGCAATAAGTGGCCGGGCAATATGCTAATGTTTCGTTGTGACGTCTGAGTTTAATTGACACGAGTCGACTTACTTTTGAGAGACAATAACTTTATATATGGTGCACTTTCAGATTTAAAACTTTGCAGGATGTTTTCATTCACTTAGAGCTATGTTACACACTACATGAAAGGTCATTTTCAAAAATCCATAATAGGGGCGCTTTAAATAATACCACATCGGTTGAGGTTCTAAGCGAGCCTTACCGATATTAAAATTTGACGTGTAAACACTGCAGAGAGAGAATCGTCACTACCAGCGACACGAGACACCAACCCCGCTAGATTTAAATAGTCAGCAACAGCCACCCCAGTATCATTTGTTTGCACGCCTTTTTTAAACGACTTGCTTTAAATGACCGTCACATGCAACTAGAAAAAAGAAATGGCTGTATCATGGTCAGTAGACGAGGTGCAGACTTTCCTTCTCGTTGGTAGTCGAGGAGCGGATCCACGGCAGTAGAGGCGCTGAGTCGACGAGTCTATAATCCTACCCACTTTTAAGCGGTACTAAACTGCAGTGGAAAAGCAAACCGAGCAAACTGTACCACACAGTGGAAAAGCACCATTAGTATGCAGAGTTAACTATAAGTAAACCTTTCAAAGATTGATTTACCCAATTAATGTAAAGATATGTTTGGCCAGACAGTGGCAGATTGAGGAATGTTTAGAAGACCAGTTTGAAAAATTTTTGTCTTTATTTTTGTTTAATTGGCACTCTAATTACATTCTTCACTTTGAAGGCCAGTACACACCAAACCGATGTCAAAGAACTAGCAGAGATGAAAGGACGGCCAACCAGCGTATATGTTCTGCGCCTGTCCACAACAACAGATGGCAGTAGTCTGTATTTGCCATTCAAAAAAGGGAATGTGAACTAGGAATGCGAATATACAAACCGTAAACAAAGCAGCGCTCGATTACCGAATATGAATCATGCTGATCGATTTGTCTTCACTTAAGCCTAATTCAATTAATTAGGCTACATACGGCCATGTCGTTATGAAAATATTTGCATATGTTTCAACAAGATGAAGATGAAGGTAAGTTATTTGTGTGCCCTCGTCTTCATCGTTTGCTTTCTTTGTCACTGTCGTTTTTCTTCTCATGCACTGGTATACAAAGCTGACAGCCAATAAAAGTGATCTCTCTTCCCAACGGCCGACGTTGTTTCAACATGCTCATGCTCAAAAACTAGCCCAACTGATGCTCACTGATTACCTGACGGCCGATCATTGACTTGGTGTGTCCTGCCCTTAAACAAAAGTCTTGATTATTAATAAAATTATCGTTAGTTTATCACAATAATCAGGAAACTGTTGTGTTGCACGTTGTGCCTTAAGCTGTATGGTTAATCATTAAAAGACCGCGATCTCGATTCAAACACCCACGCAATCAAATTCCTAAATGACAATGATTCTACGATCACAGCAAACATTCAGATCTGCATTAGCGCTGCCGCTGATTCAGAGAGAGCAGTTGTCATGTATAGTTATGAAACGGCTTCACAAACAGTCTTTTCAACCACACAGTATCATTATTTCTGTCTTGCAATAATTCTAATTATCACAGAAGTACTGGGATAAAAGTTTATAGTTCAGATACAAACACTGATGTCTACAGTAGTGATCAAAATAGAGTAAATCTCCTTTTGAAAGTAACTTGAGGCTTCAAATACAGATTGTGTTAATTACATTGTTACACCAGTAGGTGGCGACAAGTTAAAATGTATTTGTCATTGAATCATTCATTCAAGAGATGATTCATTCAAAATGCTGATTCACCAGTAATGAAACAAGTGAAGTCTTTATGATTGAGTCATTGAATCATTCACTCAAACTGTTTTTTAAAAGTTAGTTTCAAGTTAATTAATTTTTTTATTTTTATTTTTTAGACTTTTTTTTGTCTGAACCTCTAGTAAATTACGTGTTATTTTGTTTCGTTGTCTATTCAGAATCATGGGGGATTTGTGATCTCTATTTTAAACAAAACAAAAAAAAATGTCATTCTCAACGTATACAGAATCATGCAGCTCTACAATGCACAGAAGTGCAGTACTTCTGGTAATTAACCTCCATCACTCTGATTCTGTTACTGTGAAAGTGCTTGGCTCTTATATTTCCCTTTTGATTCTCTTCCATAGGACTGGGCTGTTTTGCCTTCCAGACATTGTTGGAAAAACAGAAGAGAGCCTCATATTGAGACCAGACTGTGAAGTCTCGAGTGAAGAGGCTTCTTCTAAACCCATTAGTCAGCCTTCACAGCGACCAAAAGATGAGAACACGGAGCCAGCGATGGCACCTCCTGCCCCCGTACCCATCCCAGTACAGCCGGGCCAGCCGACGTACCCTCCGTACTTTGAGGGTGCTCCCTTCCCGCAGCCCATGTGGGTCCGGCACACGTACAACCAGTGGGTTCCTCAACCGCCGCCTCGTCCAATCAAAAGGAAGAAAAGACGAAGTCGAGAGTCTGGAAGGATGACCATGAGCACAATCCGACTGAGACCTCGGCAGGTGTTGTGCGAGAAATGTAAAAACACACTAAACAGCGATGAGGACAGCAAAGATGGACCAACAGCGCCCAAGACGTCCAGGAAAGAGAACGCACCTCAAGAAGACGAGGACACTAAATCAACTCCGGCCAAGAGGAAGGATGATGGGGACAACAACAACAAAGAGTCGAAGAGAAGAGAGGACTCAATGGTCTACGACAGCAAACGCTTTCGAAAGGATAAGAAAGACGATGAGAAGTTTCCCGGAGGGGACGTGATTCCTCACAGTCCTGTAATTAAGATCTCCTATAGCACTCCACAAGGTAAAGGCGAAGTAATGAAGATCCCCTCAAGAGTACACGGTTCTGTCAAACCCTTCTGTCCGAAACAGTTGTTGCAGAATGGCCACGGACAAAGAGACGCCTCCAAGGAATCCCAGAAAGTCGTGCAACCGCCAATGGACGCCATCCGAACAGGTCTTACCATTTCCATTCCCAAACTCAAGCTCCCAAAGTTGGCTAGTCCAGAGGCCCCATCGCCCAAGATACGCTTAAGATCCCGGGCCGACGGAGCGGAGCAGGTGTCCGTGTACGAGGCGGAACTGGTCAGTGGTGCCCAGAGAAGAAGTCCCAGAGTTCCCAGCTGTCAATCTGAGGATGGTGCGGAGAAGAACTCGTTAGAACTTTGGTCAGGTGAGGAAGTCGAACGGCACGGTGACCTGACTTTACTCATTAACTTCCGGAAGAGGAAAGCAGACTCTTCGAGCCTTTCCGTGTGCAGCAGCGACAGTCTAGATGAGTCCAAGTCGTTCAGCTCGGATGGCACGTCGCCAGAACTGTGCGATCTCGCTCCAGGTGACGACATCTCAGTGTCGTCTTCCTCTCAAGGGGAAAGCAAGACTGTTCCACCTCTAACCGTACGACTGCACACTCGCAGCATGACTAAGTGCGTGACCGAGGAAGGTTATGCTGTGACAGTAGGTGATGTTGTTTGGGGAAAGATTCACGGCTTCCCTTGGTGGCCTGCTCGGATACTCAGTATTAGCGGTACTCGTAGAGAAGAAGGCGAGGTTGATGCTCCTTGGCCAGAAGCTAAAGTGTCCTGGTTCGGGTCCCCCACCACCTCCCAACTCTCGGTTGCCAAACTGTCGCCGTTCCGCGAATTCTTCAGGTCACGCTTCAACCGTAAAAAGAAAGGGATGTACCGTCGTGCCATCATGGAGGCCGCCAAGGCAGTGGGACACATGAGCGCGGAAATCACATCTCTACTGGCTCACTGCGAAACTTAGGTAAGTCTTTCTTTGCTTGTCATTACACTGTTAAATGGATTGTTCACCCAAAACTAAAAATTCTGTCATCTATACTCACCCTCATATCATCCCAAACCTGTAAGATTTATATTCATCTTTGAAACACAAATGAAGATATTTTTAATGAATTCTGTCCCTCCATTGAAAGTCTATTCACCCAAAACTCTGATGCTTTAAAACATTCTAAAATAAATCCATTTGTGTTAATGGATGAAAGTCTTATGGGTTTGGAACGACATGAGGGTGAGTACATGACAGAATTTTCATTTTTGGGTGAACTATCCCTAGCCCAAAGCATACTTCGATTTTGACGGAAAGCATAGGAGTACAGCTGTACGCACATCCTTTTGAAGTATATTTCATTTGAAACACAGGTGCTCGACACATGCGGGATAGAGAGTTTCATCCTTGTCCAATGTCTGCGATATTTCTCTGCAGAAGAAAATGTCTTTGTGCTCTGAGTTGCGTGAATCTCTGAACCCTTTCACGCAAGCGCTCACCAACACGGACATCAGTTGTTGTTGCGTCTCCAGTAGTTTGCTGTTGTTGTTTCGCTTATCTGGCAGTTTTGCCACCTTGTGGACCAACTAATCAGTGCAATCCCTAATCCCTAAAGAAAGGCATTGTATTAGTTTCTTTAGTGTTACCCTTAAGTGTAAAAAAAAAAAAGTTTACTTTGGGCTTTACTTATCTTTGCTTTTTCTTTAAAAAAAACCCACACAATTTCAAACTCTATCATCATTTATTCACCCTCGTGTCTTTCTAAGTCCGAATGACTACAACATTTTCTGTGGAACACAAAAGTAAATTTTGCAAGTACGTTGACGCTGCTGCACAATGACAGTAAATGGTGACTAGGCTTTCTTGCTCCCCACTATAGTTCTTACATCTCATTTATGTTTCTCCATAAACATGGCGCATTGTGATGCACTGTGGTGATTTCAATCTGTTCCTCACATAAATCTCTATTGCATGGTTTGCCTTGAGTCTTATTGAGATATACAGTATTTATAGTATAAATACTGAAGTATACAGTATTTATTTATACTTTGATCAGGGCTGTAAAACCTTTTCTAGTCTGCTTTAGTTATAAAGAGCAGCATGAACATAGGGCTGAACCTCTTCTTTTGTGTTCCACAGAAGAAAGTAAGTCATACGGTTTGGAATGACATGAAGGTGGGTGCATGACATCTTTTTTCTTTTAGGTGCAATGATCCCCAAACACGATTAGGCTGAAAACAGGCTTGATTTCTGATTAGTTGAGCATAGAATCGTCTTTAACTTCCCGGTTGGTTCCCATGGCCTCGGTTTCTTTGGAGATTGCTAGGTCACCTCATGTTTATTGAGGATCAGATGCTGTCTTGGTTCAATATTGTCTCAAGTTCACAAGCCGCTCCCACTGCCAGTGTTTGGACTCCTGAATTTGCCTGCAGCCATATTTAGTCATCTAGACTGTGCTTTGCATGACTTCATGCCTGCGGATCCAAACTTCAGTGATGTGTTTTATTTTTTTAATTTGTCTTATATTTGATGAAGTTTGCATCATTGATCATTATTTTCCTCTTTATTACTGTGAAGCTGCTTTGAAACGATCTGTATTGTATAAAGCACTACAGAAATAAAAATAAAAAAATGCATTTTTATGCATGCATTTTTTATGCATCATTTATGCATTTTATGCATGCATCATTTATGCATTTTATGCATGCATTTTTATGCATCGTTTATGCATGCATTTTTATGCATCGTTTATGCATTTTTATGCATGCCCCTTTATGCATTGTTTTTTTTTTGCATTATGCATTTTATGCACGTATTTTTATGCATTTTTGTTAATGCATTTTTATGCATTTATGCGTTTTTATTAATGCATTTTTAGACAATTCGTGCATTTTTATGCAGCATTTATGCATTTTTATTTGTTTTTTTGCATGCATTTTTATGCATGCGTTTTTTTATGCATCACCATTCATTAAATACATTGTAAGATCTTTACGTAAAGTCCTCAACTCGCAACAGTCTCTCAGTGGTTTGATGTTAGCTAGTTATCGTGATACAAATATTGTTTAAATTAATTGCATAATTTATTTTTGTCAGTACTGAATAGATGAATTAAAAGTATATTTCTAAACCTCTTAGGGTTTCATGTTTGTTTTCTCTCTGTAGAGGACAAGGACGGCAGTGGAATGGCTGTCATTCAGGGGTCTGCAGGCGCTCCCAGTATGTGGCAACCTCCCAGGACGGAGAGCGCCTTCATTTGCCACGGATACCATGAGGGGAAGGTGCTTTTTTCCTCCCCCACACATGACTGTTTGGAAGAAAATGTCTGCCTTGTGATGAGCGGACTGAGTTTGAGGGGCCACGAGGAGAACGTGGGAACATCTTAAAAGACGACTCGGAGCGAACAATTCCCCCATCTCCTCTTCGTTTGTCTCTCCATCTTTCGTTTGTTTGTTTTTTAGGACGTACATTATATTAGAACAAGTAGCTTGACACTAAATCCGAATGTATTTATTCACGAAAAACACTCGACCGGTGACTGGCCTCAAAATAATCCTGTAAGATCACACTGCTGCTGTTTCTTATGACTGACGGTTTGCTTCACTGTCCGTTTATGACTGGACGCCAGAACGGAACGGACTGACGAATATCCGTGTTATAAAACCTAAACGACAAGTCTTACTGTGTCTGTTTCTTCAGATTAAGAAAATGTGAAATTCCCTTTTGCATCATGTAGGTCTTACACCATGCAGTATGTCAGTTTGTCCGTCGCTTCACTTTCTCTCTCTCTCTACAGCTAGTTTTCTGTCCCCTTGAAGAAATATATCTCCTGTCCTCCATTTTCTTATTTCGCTCTGATTATGTGATGTTTTCTTTTGCTTTAATTATTTAATGTCACGTTAAGAGAAGCACTTTATACATACCTTGGTGGCCTGCTGTGAACTCGTTGTTTGCAGACTCTCGGAGGAGCCAACCCATCGCTTTTGAAGTGATTTTTAATTTTTATTAAACAGATTTCAAATTAAAGGACGCTTTCAGGAAGTTGTGTACACTGTATTACCGCGTTTAGCCTGATTTACGTTAGACATCGTTGCTTTCCTCCTTATGAAATGTTCCACTGGAGATATGGACAGAACTGTACGCTCCTATGCACCGTCTCTTTCATTAAAGCATAAAAAGCAGCGTGTTCAATCATGTGTCTGCTGAATGAGTGGAGGCGTACGTGGGCTTGAGTATCTGTATGTCTGCTGTGACACATCGGAGTTGTTGAGATGGCCGGACTGACCTTCGGGACGCGAGCGTTTGAAGAGGTCTCGCTCAAGATCTCGCGCCGCTCCAGGTGTATTTTAAGCTCGAAGTGCAGTCACAGGTTTTGGTGCATTTTTCCAGCTGGCTTATGAATATGGACTCTCTGCAGGCATCGAGTGCTTTATATCTGCCACCACCCACTGCTCAACAGTGGGGTTTTTTATGTGCTGTAAATAGAATAAAATATAAAAGCAATGTTCTTTCTGCAGTGTTCTTTTGCACATGGGCATGGCAAAGTGGTTTAGTTTCAAAACACTATTGGGCTGCATATGCGTGAGTCGGGTGTGAAATATTGTGATTACTGTATATTTTAAGTTTTTATTTTTTCCTTTTTTTTATTCAAGTGCAATTTAAACACTGCAACACAAAATGATTCTATTCATCAGTGTTTTTGTCTTGTTTTCCAGCACAAATATTTAAACATTCTTAAATCAAGATACATTTACTAGAGAAACAAAATGACTGTAGATATTAAGTCTTGTTTACTGAAATATGTATGAAAATGAAGCGTGTTTGTGCTTAAAACAAGGAAAAATATCTGCCAATGGGGTCAGAAAAACATTGTTTTCCCTTTGAATTAAAGGGGTGGTTGATTTATGATTTCACTTTTTTAACTTGAGTTAGTGTGTAATGTTGCTGTTTGAGCATAAACAACATCTGCAAAGTTACGACGCTCAAAGTTCAATGCAAAGGAGATATTTTCTTTTACTGAAATCGCTTTTTAAGGACTACAACGAGCTTCTTCTCGGGTTGGTGACATCACAAACCCCAAAATTTACATAATCCCTGCCCCGAGAATACGCAACAAAGGGGCTGAGGCCATGTTGGGCTGCTTTAGAGAAGAGGAAGAGTTGTTGTAGTAGAGTGTTGTTGACATGCCGTCATTTTACGCCGGACTGCTTCACAAACGAGGGTCAATTCAGCGCTGGATTTGCACAAAAGATTAACATGACGGCACATGCTAGTCGATGAGTTGAATCAACTCCACAGCAACTATATAAATTTATCCACTAACCGTTCAGAAACGTCCAGATTCATTCTTAAAGTTGTAACTTCTTCCTGAGTCTCTCCATCAGTGTCCGACTCCGGTTTGAACAATGTAAGGCTGAACACCGTTACTGACAATCCTCATTTTGGTTGCGTGAGATTCTCCAGCTTTGTTGTTGTTGAGCAACCGAAGCGTGAGCTGTTAAAGCCCCGCCCTCTTCTGGAAAGGGGGCCGGGAGCAGCAGCTCATTTGCATTTAAAGGGACACACACAAAAACGGCGTGTTTTGCTCACACCCAAATAGGGGCAAATTAGGGACACCAGAAACTTACATTACATCTTGTGAAAGGGGCATTATAGGTCCCCTTTAAGTTTATTTTTCTGACCCCATTGGCAGATATTTGTTCTTGTTTTAAGCAAAAACTCACTTCATTTTGATACATTTTTCATTAAACAAGACTTATTATCTTCAGTCATTTTGCTTCTCCATTAACTGTATTTTGTGGAAGAACATTTTTTTTGCATTCAACTGACTACTTGTACTTGCATTTCTTAAGAAAAAAAATGGTAATTTTTCCTCCTTACAATTTTATTTGTAGATAAGGCTGTTCACACCAAGGAAGGATGATAAAGATATAGTTTGAAAACTCATTCTAAATGTAAAAGAATAGTAAAAGAACCACAACTATAATGATAGCAGCACAGATGAACGCTATCATTGGAATCACTTTAAAAATGACAGCCAATCAGAATTCATCCTACTTTAATGAGCTTGAGCATTTAAAGTCTCTATATCTCATCAGTTATGACTGGAAATATTTTTTGCATTTGATTCACTTTAAGAGACTGATTGGAAATGATTAAACAAGAATATCCTCTTTTTTTTTTGGCTAGGTTCTGCATTTTTAATATGCAAGCAAGTTGTATTTTTTTACTTTCACTTGGGTATATTTTGGTAACACTTTACAATAAGGTTTCAGTTTAGTTCACTACATGAACTGACAATAAAAAACCTTCTACAGCATTTATTAATCTCAGTTAATGTTTAGATCAAAAGTTGTATCTGTTATTTAATGCCTCTGAACTAACACAAACATTGTTTATATTTATCATATAGTTCATGTTAGTTTATGCAGTGACTGTTAACACTTTACAGTAAGGTCTCATATATTATGTATATTTATGTGTTACAGATACTTGTAAAATTTTCACTCAATATTTGTACTTATGTATAACTGGTAGTTTTCCACCCCTTGCCCATTATGTTAGTGGGTCATCTGTTCTGCTATCAAACTCAATGCTTTTCATAGCTGTTGCCTAAACAAAGTTTGTGCTTTTGTGGCAGATGTGAATGAGTGTTTACAGCCACAACAGCTCAGGATCTCAATGAGTGTTTTTGAGGCTCGGTTGAATGAATATTTCCATGATGTGCTTCACTGATTGACCTGGAAGAGACGGAAACTGAAAATACACACAGCGTCAGTCTCCGCTTTGAAAAACTTGAGTTTCATATTCCATTGGCTATATTTAACCTTTTATTTCATTGGTGGATTCACCATCTAAAAAGCTGATTGAATGATCTGTTAGTAAAGCTTTCTGCAGTGTTGTGTAATCAGACCTACTCACAATAGTCTGGCTTATCTGAGTAACTAAAGTCCTGACCTCACCGAGCCGTGTTTACTCTTCCGGTCTGCAAGTTCATCACACTCACACACACATACACTCTCTCACGCACACACTCACGTTCACTCACTCAAGCACACGCACACACTCAAACTCACTCACACACTTACACTCTCTCACACACACACACTCACTCATTCACACACACTCTCACACTCACTCTCACACACTCACTCTCCAACACACACTTACACTCTCACACACTCACTCTCTCACACACACTCACTCATACACACTCCCTCTCTCACACACTCACTCTCTCACACACACACTTACACTCTCACACACTCACTCTCTCACACACTCACTCATTCACACACACACACACACTCATACACATATTATTTCACTTCGAAACAACAAACACCAAAACTCTGTGTACCTACAGGCCAATTTGCACATGCTTACATACTGTTTTCAAAACTGTAAAACTTAAGTTAAAAAAAAAGAACTTAATACAAAACTGAATAAGACAGAAATATGCTACATTTCTACAGTAATACTGTAATGAAATATATTCTGAATTAAATATATTCTAGATGAAACTGAACACCTACACAAGCTTTAGTCTTTCAATTTCATTATCATCCATTCAAAGGGGAAAACTTCAGAATCATTTTGTAGTGATATGTAAACATGGTTCATGTAACATAAACTGCAGTGAATTATAAACAATAGAGAGTGTTATTCTTGTTTTGTTAAGAAATTTCACAAAAGAAAACGTATAATGCTACCTGATGTTAGTGTTTTTTAGGTCAGTGTTTTATGACAAAGTGTGTTTGCTGGGTGAAAACCTCTGCTAGAGTTTTTTTGAGACATGAATGACGTGTTTTGGTAGATTTAGTGCATTTTGAATGTGAAATTAACTGCTGTGCCAAGATGAGAGTTGGTTATAGAAGAACTGTGTGAAGAGTTTTGAACAAAGTGACTCAAGTATTGAGAAATGTGTCCTAGCGATTGTAAAAAAACTGTAATGTCAGTATGAAACTGCGTTCACAACTCATTTCACCTTCACACTGTCATATTTCTGTATATTATTATACATTCTTAAAGAGAGATTTCACACATTCGTCATTTCCATGTCATTCCAATCACGTATGACGTTCTTCTGAGAAACACCAAAAACAAATCATAGTGTCCATCTTGTACAGCACCAGCCGTTTTTTGTTTTTGTTTTTTTATTGAAATTTTGACATCATAAACAGGTCCGTAGCCAGCCTATTGAAAGGGGGGGTTCTTTTTTTTCAAAAAGTGGACCTTTTTGCAGTTTTTCTCCTCCTTTTGTATTTAATTATGAGGTTCAAATACTTCATTTTGGTGACCTTTTATGCACTAATTTGTGCTAGATTAGCTTGTCTGCTGGTATCTTAACGAGCACACTTTTTGATGCACCTAAAATATTTACTGCATTGTTGTCAAATTGCTTCCATATAGACTATTATATTGTAGACTATTGAGTGGATAAAATATAGAAATCCTTTTAATTAAAAAAAAAAAATATATATATATATATATATAACCCCTCCCCCCCATCATTCAGAGGCGATGCTTCTTCACCGTTGCTTTGAAAAGTGTATTGCGAGAACTCTCTCTGGACTGCATGCGTGGCACACACACACACACGTCCAGCTACAATAATGTATCATATTAATTTGAAACAGCAACCCAGAATATTTGTCACAATCATTGATTAAAACAACGATGACAATAATCACATAAAAAAAAAAAAAAAAACGACTTAAATTCTGGACCTTTGGCA